>NC_092628.1:30520140-30769209 GCF_039555335.1 Amphiura filiformis
TTTTCTGTTGCGTTTAGAATGGCCAAGTCTGCCGTGAATTCACTGATTCTGAAATGTTACTAAAGGTTTTGATATGTATCAGGTGATGCTGAGAATTTGACACAACATCAGCTTGTCGGTGTTCCATTCTGAGGTGCCCCCTCCCAAAGACTTTATTTGAATGCATGAAGACCACCTTCTAACTCTGAGTGATATTTTTCATCCTCAAACAAATTTAATCACCGACAAAACTAGTTGCAAGGTTGGTTATAAGGGGGCTGACATTTTCTTCGGAAGGGGGTCATGAATATACTGGCGGGGGCGGGGGGGGTCATAGAATTTTGAGACCAAAATAATTTTTTAACAACCAAAATAGGGGGGTTAAGAATTATTAAGGGCTGGTGACCCAAAATGTGCGCACAATGTTTAGTTATACAATGCAAGTTTTTTGCATGCTCCGCGCACCTAATACACTTACAATCTAAATTTTCAACGCATTTTGCGCAATCCCCTCTAAAATTTTGGCGCGCTCCGTGCCTTACTTCCGGCGATGAATAATTTGTCTTGAGTCTGTATAGGCAGAAGGGGGTCATAAAATTTTTGACCCGTGATAGGGGATCGTAAAAAATTTAGCCCGCGATAGGGGTCAGTAAAAAATTGACTCCAGTCACCGACATATTCATGACCCCCTGCCGAAGAAAATGACACCCCCTAAATTTCCACTTTATTTTTTTATTTAGAAAAATACATAGACCTCAATGTGTTCTCATAAACAGAATGATTGGAAGTATTTTTTTTAGCTGAACTGCCTAAGGGCTTTTCGGCGACGGGAAGGGAAAGAAGGAAGGAATAAAGAGAGAGAGAAAAAAAAGAAGTTGTTTGCTTTGGGTGGGAGACCCTAGCTCGCATGCCAAGCACACGGTCGGCGACACCTTGCCACGGGTCTTGGGCTTCGCTGGCCAGCAAAACCGTGCCTATATGTGCCAGTGCCACTATTGAGATATGCTCCATCGAACAATAAACAATAGGAAACAAAGGATTTATTGACTGTTTTATTGATTTTTCACTACTTAAATGTCAAGTACTATAGACATGATATACATCATTTTAAAGCTAATTTAAAGCAGAATATTTTGGTTGAATATTTCAAAAATGATGATTGGCGCCTTCCGGGCTCAGTTGTGACGAGGAGTCACATATATCACTTAGGGCGATTGCGTCATCACACCACATGGGATGCACGTACGAACAGCACATATATCAAGTAGTATTTTGTAGTACACGGTACGGTTAGGGTTAAGGAAGCATATATTGAGTTTCGATAGTGGTAACCTAACCCTAACAGCCTAAGGGCTTTTCGGCGACAGGAAGGGAAAGAAGGAAGGAATAAAGAGAGAAAATAAAGAAAGAAGTTGTTTGCTCTGGGTGGGATTCGAACCCGAGACCCCTCGCATGCCAAGCACACGGTCGGCGACACCTGGCCATGGGTCTTGGGCTTCACTGGCCAGTGAAACCGTGCCTATATATCACTTAGGGCGATTGCGCCACCACACCACATGGGATGCATGCACGAACAGCGCATATATCAAGTAGTATTTTGTAGTACACTGTACGGTTATGGTTAATGTAATATTCTGTTTGTACTTACTAGTTATTAGTTATTAATAGTTATTACTAATATTATTTCAGCATTTTGGGTAATAAAAGAATAACCAAATAAAAATTTGACGGGAATCATACATTATGACTTCTAGGAAAGGGAAAGAAGGAAGGAATAAAGAGAGAAAAAAAAGAAAGAAGTTGTTTGCTTTGGGTGGGAGACCCCTCGCATGCCAAGCACACGGTCGGCGACACCTTGCCACGGGTCTTGGGCTTCGCTGGCCAGCAAAACCGTGCCTATATATCACTTAGGGCGATTGCGTCATTACACCACATGGGATGCACGTACGAACAGCACATATATCAAGTAGTATTTTGTAGTACACGGTACGGTTAGGGTTAAGGAAGCATATATTGAGTTTCGATAGTGGTAACCTAACCCTAACTGCCTAGGGGCTTTTCGGCGACAGGAAGGGAAAGAAGGAAGGAATAAAGAGAGAAGATAAAGAGAGAAGGTGTTTGCTCTGGGTGGGATTCAACCCGAAACCCCTCACATGCCAAGCACACGGTCGGCGACACCTTGCCACGGGTCTTGGGCTTCACTGGCCAGTGAAACCGTGCCTATATATCACTTAGGGCGATTAAGCCATCACACCACGTGGGATGCATGCACGAACAGCGCATATATCAAGTAGTATTTTGTAGTACACGGTACGGCAGTTAGGGTTAATATATAATGTTCTGTTTGTACCATTTACCATGTTTACCCCGCTTGCCCTGCAAGGGAGAGGTCTGGGTTCAAGTCCCCGCACAGGCAGGTATGTCCGGAGTATTCACTCTGGTATATATGCCTATGCATGTTTTGTAATTTCATGTTTAATTGTGCTAGTGTGCGATGCATAATTCTTCTTTCCCCTGTATATTATTAAGAATGATTAAGCATCATTAATTTGATCTTGTGCTAGTTTGTATTGTTTGAATGTTTCTATGTTCCAGTAAATGATGCGTAAGCCTCTTCCCTTTGCCAGTGGTTATTTTAGTATATTCATTATGGGTTTGCATGAGTAAAGGTGCGAGACTTTGCCAATGATGCAATGCAACTTCACTAATTCTGTGGTTTTAATAATCTGGTCAATAATAGTTTTAAAGCCATAATGTATGATCTTTTAATATGAAATTAGTTAATTCTTTTAAAATCTGATTTTTTCCCGCATATTTGTAATGTTTACACATATCCCAACTAAATGGAATCAGCTAAATTTGTTGTGTTTGTAGGTCAACAGAGCAATTATGACTTTATGTCCGCCAAAGAACTCGATCAAAATTGCCAGTGGGGTTTCTTCCACTTTCCCTTGTTATTTAAGCTTAACATGGACAGAAAGCCTTCCCGATAGTTATTACTAATATTATTTCAGCATTTTGGGTAATAAAAGAATAACCAAATAAAAATTTGACGGGAATCATACATTATGACTTCTAGGAAAGGGAAAGAAGGAAGGAATAAAGAGAGAAAAAAAAGAAAGAAGTTGTTTGCTTTGGGTGGGAGACCCCTCGCATGCCAAGCACACGGTCGGCGACACCTTGCCACGGGTCTTGGGCTTCGCTGGCCAGCAAAACCGTGCCTATATATCACTTAGGGCGATTGCGTCATTACACCACATGGGATGCACGTACGAACAGCACATATATCAAGTAGTATTTTGTAGTACACGGTACGGTTAGGGTTAAGGAAGCATATATTGAGTTTCGATAGTGGTAACCTAACCCTAACTGCCTAGGGGCTTTTCGGCGACAGGAAGGGAAAGAAGGAAGGAATAAAGAGAGAAAATAAAGAGAGAAGTTGTTTGCTCTGGGTGGGATTCGAACCCGAAACCCCTCACATGCCAAGCACACGGTCGGCGACACCTTGCCACGGGTCTTGGGCTTCACTGGCCAGTGAAACCGTGCCTATATATCACTTAGGGCGATTGCGCCATCACACCACGTGGGATGCATGCACGAACAGCGCATATATCAAGTAGTATTTTGTAGTACACGGTACGGTTAGGGTTAATATATAATGTTCTGTTTGTACCATTTACCATGTTTACCCCGCTCGCCCTGCAAGGGAGAGGTCTGGGTTCAAGTCCCCGCACAGGCAGGTATGTCCGGAGTATTCACTCTGGTATACATGTATATGCCTATGCATGTTTTGTAATTTCATGTTTAATTGTGCTAGTGTACGATGCATAATTCTTCTTTCCCCTGTATATTATTAAGAATGATTAAGCATCATTAATTTGATCTTGTGCTAGTTTGTATTGTTTGAATGTTTCTATGTTCCAGTAAATGATGCGTAAGCCTCTTCCCTTTGCCAGTGGTTATTTTAGTATATTCATTTGTATGGGTTTGCATGAGTAAAGGTGCAAGACTTTGCAAATGACTAGATCTGACAATGCAACTTCACTAATTCTGTGGTTTTAATAATCTGGTCAATAATAGTTTTAAAGCCATAATGTATGATCTTTTAATATGAAATTAGTTCATTCTTTTCAAATTAGTATTTGTAATGTTTACACATATCCCAACTAAATGGAATCAGATAAATTTGTTGTCCTTGTAGGTCAACAGAGCAATTTTGACATAAAGTCATAATTATGACTTTATGTCCGCCAAAGAACTCCATGTAAATGATCAAAATTGCCAGTGGGGTTTCTTCCATTTTCCCTTGTTATTTAAGCTTAACATGGACAGAAAGCCTTCCCGATATTTATTACTAATATTATTTCAGCATTTTGGGTAAAGAATAATCAAATAAAAATTTGACGGAAATCATACATTATGACTTTAATTCTAGTTGACTCTGTGATAAGGCCTAAAAAGTCTGTATTGCCACTAAAGCTCCAACGTCAGTGTTGGTCATTTGGTAATTTAAAAAACAATATTGTGGCACATTGTACAATATTAAAAAAGGCAAGTTCACCACAAAATATGTTGGTAAACTAGGATTTATCAGGGTTGCCAGGATTGTGTTTTTTAATATATTAGAGTTGTGTCGTACTAATTACAAACAGGCAAAACATTTTGTGAATTTAATACCAAATATATGATAATTCAAATATCAAAGAAACAAAATACACAACCCTCTTTTTTCAGATATTAGGGTAGGTGAAAAAGAGCAATACAAATATTTTTGTAGGCTAAGCATTCAACTTTATGATATCATCATAGCTGTAGATACACCTATATGCATTATCTTCTATGGTATTTATCATTATTGAGCTTATGCTATTAGTTTGAAATCTAATTCTAAAGCTTCAACCAAAATTCCTGTTTAATCTGTTAAGTTGGCTTTTAACATATTTGGCATGCATCCTCTGGATCCTCGCATTTAATATTTAATGTCTCATATTGACTGATGTTCTGCCAGGACACAGCAGACAGGCCGCCCTCTCTAATTATAATTAAAAATTACATTGGCCGTGAGACATTTTCGAGAGAATAAAATCATTACATGTTCAATTCGCCGGTAGATCCGCCATGAGCTGTTGTGGCGTGTGGTGGTGAGCTATGCAACATGTAATCGTTAGTGCACGCTGGTTCAAATCCGAACGGTTCTGATTTTTTCTCTCCTTTATTATAATGCCAGTTTGTCTGAGCTCTGTTTCTTTAATTATTATATATTTTCTCAGGCATGCATCCTCTGGATCCTCGCATTTAATATTTAATGTCTCATATTGACTGTTCTGCCAGGACACAGCAGATAGGCCGCCCTCTCTAATTATAAGGCAAAAAAAAAAAAAAGGTTTGTCTCAAAGCTCGCGCTTTGCAGAAATGCAGAATTTTTTTTTTTTTTTTATTCCCAAAAAAAAAAAATTTTAAAGTTTTTTCCAGAAAAATTGAGTGAAAATCTGACTTTTTTTCTCAAAATACCATAAAAATGCCAAGTCAGGAATAAAAAAAAAAAAAAAAAATCTCGTGAGCTTTGACACAAAACTTCTTTTTTTTTTGGCCTAATTAAGTTGGTTTTTACACTCAATAACATGATATGAACAAATATTATTTTGTTATATCAGTAATTCACCTAGTTGTTTGTGTTTAAATCCCTTATTGTAATCTAAGTTGCAATTAGTACCCCCAATTCCAGAAAATACAAAACTTATATAATTTTTTTCTTCTTCAAAACTGCACACATACATTTGTACCAAAATGTACCATCATCTGTTTGCTCCATTCTTACTTAGTCTTTACTGTTCAACTGGTGTAAATCTTAAATACATGCCATCCCATGTCCTAATCACCAATCTTTGTATCCAAATTGGTGACCTATCTGGATCTACATCAATGTAGAAACGATGAAGAATCTTACACATCACAACTTTGATTTCATTCAGAGCAAAATGTTGACCAATGCAGTTCCTGAAATGAAAACAAATCAAAAAATAATTATAATCATATCTCACATGTCATGTGACTCAGATTGCAGTAAATAGACCAATCTAATATTCACCATAATTAATGCATCATATGCATCATGGAACTTCTTGTTTTGGGTATATACACAGTGATGTTGGTCTTGTTGCATGATTGTTTGTTATCAACATTTAGGTATAGCATTTCTGGGTCTTTGATCAATCAGCATCATTAACATGATTGATAAATCTGAATGAATCACCATTCATAACCTCATGAATATAAGGGATGCGTGTGATCCAATCACATTTTATTTTTTGTTAACACGCAAATGCAAATCATTAATATCTCACAATTGCGTTGTTTCTTAATGCACAAACAAGTGTGTGTAATCACTGCGAGTAAGCCTGCATACTTGTGTATCGTGTATTAAATGCAACTTAAAGCCATAATGTATGATCTTATATATACGAAATTTTTTTCAAACCTGATTTTTTTTGTGCATATTTGTAATACATATGCATTTCCCAACTTGCACCTAAATGGAATTGGTCAAATTTGCTGACTTTGTAGGTGAACAGGGCAAAGTTAACCAGTAGGGTTTCTTTCACTTTAAATTGTTATTTCAGCTCAAATGGACAGAAACCCTTCCCAACAATTATTAGTAATATTTCAGCATTTTGAGTATAGAATAACAAATTAAAAATTTGAAGGAAATCATACATTTATGGCAGTGAATGAAAGATACATTTTCAAGTCTTTTAAACAAAAAGTTAATGTTATTTTTATGAAGCAAATTTCTAAAATGACAGTAACGAATGACAATAATCACTTTTACGGTCATTACATGAAATTCTTGTGGTATGTGTTGGGCCTGAGAATTTTCCTATATTACTACTGCACCCTCAGAAAATTACCCTCTGATTTCACGCAATGGGCTCAAACAGAGAGTATGTCGTAATGTTATACTGCATAGCCAATTAAATACTCTACATGCACATTCCAAACCTCGCTATCCATCACCCATACCTTTGATCACCAGTGAAGATGTGTGTGCATGCAGGTGCATTGTTGTTTGGTGCAAATGAGGACACACACAAGATTTTTCACTCTTAACCGTGGACTTGCCTGCAACCGAGGACCGCTCTCGGTCTCAAACTGCTGCAATAGACCACAAATGCATGCTAAAATGCATTTGAGCGATACTAGCTTGAAACCGCTGACCACTATGTGTAAAAAATTCAGTCAGCAGTTGATGGCTAAAATTCCGTTTCATAGATTGCATGCAATATACAATGTCCACGGTTGACGGCTAACACACACATGGGGGTGTGGCGGTGTGTTTGACATACCTTGATCCTGCAGAGAATGGTAAGAAGGCATGAGTGTGTCTGTTCTTGATGTTTTCATGTGTGAATGTCTCAGGATTGAACTCCTTTGGATTAGGCCAAATCTCAGGGTTATAGTGTAGTCCAATTAGAGACTTTAGGTGTGAGTGTTTGTTTGACATACCTTGGTCCAGCAGAGAATGGTAAGAAGGCATGGGTGTGTCTGTTCTTGATGTTTTCATGTGTGAATCTCTCAGGATTGAACTCCTTAGGGTTAGGCCAAATCACAGGGTTATAGTGTAGTCCAATTATAGAACATGTCACATGGGGGTGGGGGTGTGTGTGTGCAGCGAGGTGACATACCTTGGTTCAGCAGAGAATGGTAAGAAGGCATGGGTGTGTCTGTTCTTGATGTTTTCATGTGTGAATCTCTCAGGATTGAACTCCTTAGGGTTAGGCCAAATCTCAGGGTTATAGTGTAGTCCAATAATAGAACATGTCACATGGGTGGGGGTGTGTGTGTGTGTGGCAGGGTGACATACCTTGGTCCAGCAGAGAATGGTAAGAAGGCA
This sequence comes from Amphiura filiformis, assembly GCF_039555335.1. NCBI lineage: Eukaryota > Metazoa > Echinodermata > Ophiuroidea > Amphilepidida > Amphiuridae > Amphiura > Amphiura filiformis. The sequence continues at coordinate 30,528,011 of NC_092628.1, forward strand.
TGGGTGTGTCTGTTCTTGACATTTTCAGGTGTGAATCTCTCAGGATTGAACTCCTTTGGGTTAGGCCAAATCACAGGGTTATAGTGCAGTCCAATTATAGAACATGTCACATTAGTACCTGAAAAATAAATATACAATCATATTGCATAACCATGACGGTGTCTTCAAAAGTATGTGTGAACCTATTGCTATTTATTCCTTTGTGACATTAACTGAATTGTTGATCCCTCTATCCTTGCTCTCTTTATCCCTAAAACCCTCAAGTGCTTTTTGGCGAATAGAACTTTTAAAGAAAGAAGGGTCGATCTAGGAAGATGAACAAAGGAGTTGTTAGTTTTGGTCAGCATTCAAATCCGACACTCCTCATGTGCCAAGCAATAGGTCGGAGACCGGTAGCCACATGTGTTTTGGCTGGCCCGGCCAACAAAACCATGTGTATGTATAAAGGTTCATCACTTAAATAGGGTGATTGGGTCATTGCATCACATGAAACGCATGGATGTACAGTTGATATATCGCATAGTATTTTCTTGTATTAGATACGTTCAGGGTTAAGCTAGTATTGTGCGTACTGAACCTAGTAATTAATTATAATGTGACCACTGGGAAACATGCTGGGGGGAGTTGAAAGAACCAAATGACTGGACTATAAACATTTTATTACATAGAAAGACACAAATCAAGCTATGAACAAGTAAATGAATACGTACCTTTTGGTACAACAGTTTCATTGGGAAGTGTGACATCTTTCACCAGCTTCCTCATTATAGACATTACTGGTGGATACAGTCGTAAGCTTTCCTTGATACACATTGTCAAGTATGGTAGATTACATAAATCATCCCTGATAAAAGAAACAAAACCAACTTATGTCTTTTTAAGCATACCGTTAAGCTTTGCTTTAGATTTGCATGTCAGCACCAGTTTTGCATAAGAGTACCCTCTTCCTAAAACTGGTGTAAGCACTTAATTAGTTCCCCACTTCAGTTCTCCACCTCCCCCCCCTCTCCAGTATTTTTGCCTTGTACAAATATAGATATTTGTCCACCATTTTATTGAAAAAAAGCCTTTTCTCCTTTCTCTGATACAAGCACAAGCCAGCATATCCGTATCTTAACAAACATAACTCTACAGGGTTGTGATGTTGTGTCTGACATTATGCCAGCAGAAGTAACTCCCTGGAATACTGCATGACAGGATATATGGGGAAAGCTCTATAGTGACAATGACACTATAAACTATAATCTACTTCACAGTTTTCAATAGGAAAATGGCTAATTTCAGGTGGAATTCAGAACTCTCACATTTAAACGCAGCCAACATCAGGTAAAACTATATGATTTTCTGCCATATGATTAAAAGCTCACCATCGGTTGACCTGAGACATTTCTTGTTTCAACGCACAGAACCGTAAACACCTTAAAAGTGGCAGTGCGCCTCGAAGCTAAAAGTTACAATTAGGTAGGGCATATATTTACTATTAACTGATTTTTAGTAATATAACAACACAAATGCCATATAAATAGAGAAAATAAACCATTTCAAAGCATCAAAACCCAAAAATGTACTTTTTTGGCTATATAACTTTCAATTTCAGTGATTTTAAAACAGTCTTTACAGATCTCACACAAACAAATAGTTCATTGTCGTACTTCCATGCATCGCCCAGGCCTCATAGTGTATTCATTTTTCAAGTTCATTACTCACAAGCTACTTCACGCATAGAAAGAAATATGCTGTTTGATACTCTTACCATGAAAGTTGATCATCTTCTTTTTGGTCAAATAGCTGTTGTATTTCATCTCTACACTTCTGTTGATATTCTGGATGTTTAGCTAGATTATACATCAACCACGGGATAGCACAGCCAGTGGTGTCATGACCTTCAAACATGAAGGTGTCAACTTCTTCACGGATCTCTTCTTCATCCATACCCTTGCCATCCTCATCCTGAATAAGATAAAATTACAAAATCAAATTAGTGTTTATTCTCAACAACACTTTGATTTGCACCAACAAGCTTAAGGCAGCATGATTTGCCATTTAATTGTTAGCGGTGGTTTTAGCTTACAAAAATGCGGGAAAAGTTGCAGGGTCATTCCATACAAAATCAAGCAGTGGCATATCCTGACCCCCTTTATCAGAATTTCTTTATATTTTACTGAAATGTTGTACCTGGGGTAATATGAAAAATCTACAAGTTTGAAGCCTGTAGAGCTGCAGATTTTCTGCGGCAGCCATTTAAAGGGGCATTTAAGTGATCCACAGCCTCATCCCCCACTTTTCTCAAAAAAAAGTTGAGATTTTTATATCACTGGAAACCTCTGGCTACATAATGTTTATGTACAAAATATTTCTTGCAGATTAATTAGTTTTGCAAAGATATCGTGAAATTTGAATTTCGTTCTGGTGCACCAGAACGAAATTACAACGCATTGTCTATGGAGCAGTGTAATACACATAATCATGCATAACTCGCATAACGAAAAAATCGGAATCAACTGAAATTTTGGGAATAAGCTTTTTTTCGTGGATATGTACTGAAAAATGTCATAAAAAGAGGATGCTAGGATCACGAAATACTCCTTTAAAGTTGGAGGGGTCTTTTGATACAAAAAAAAAAAACTGCCCTTAAAATGAATTGCATTTTTAGGAGTCTATAAACAAAGGGGTGGATATCAATAATAATTTATTGAACCAGGGTTGCCAAACCTGCAATTTGGTAGCAGAATTGGGCCACTTTTGAAGATTTGGCTTCTATGGCTTCTGACAATTTGCTGTCCCATAGAAACTGATGGTTAAGAACAAAATTGAGTGACTTTCAACATTGGCTCCTGCAACTTCTGGTAGTTTCCCTGTCCCATGGAAACTAATGGTTAAGAGTAAATTTATATAACTTTTCAATAATTTGACCTGCGATTTGGGCTAAAAGAATTGGGCAACCCTGTATTCAACTCCTAATATGCGAAAATTATTTGATTTTTGTTGCTATGTGTGTCAATATAATTCCAACTCACAAATTCACAAAAGCATGCATCAATTTAGCAAAACATACTTTGCATATATAGTGCTGCATCCAACCAGTGAAGGGGAAAAGCCAAATTTTCATCCCCATTTGTCAACTTTTGTCCCATTGTTGGGGGGCAAAGCTAAATTTTGTTGCCTTTTTCTCAAAAATAACTACACACTGGTCACAAAAGTTATGTATATTATAGGGTCAAGGAATCTTAATTACTTCACTGAAATTTCAGTCAAGACAAGTGGTTCATTATATATGTTAAGAAATGGGGTACATTCTACTGTACCGCTTGTCTTGAGTCACTGAAATTCCAGTGTAGTAACTGGATTCCTTGCTCCTATAATATACATATCTTTTGTTACCAGTGTGTTATTATTTTTTGAGAAAAATACAAAAATAGTCACAAATTTATCAAGGGGTGTAGTACCATTTTAAGGACATTTTACATGTACGCTTCTCTTTACCGTCTCAATTTTATCCCTGAAAAATTTCTGTGGGGTGCTGGCCACGCCACTGCATCTAACAGCATGTACATCATTTCATATCAATCCACAATGTTATGAGTCTCGCCTATTATGAGCTGAACAAAGTACAGTCTGATAGGATAATATTAATGTAACTCGTCATTTGCACACAAAAAAACAATCACAGAATAGCCTAGTAGAGATAAAACAAAACAATAAACTTTACCCTAGCTGCAAGTAGAATATCCAAGAAGTCCAAATATTTGCCTTTCCGACCCTTAAACCCTTCTCCGCCTTCTTCTATCTCTCTCCTGCGTTTTCTGATGGTTGACCGTGACTTCTCATGCACGATGTGACAAAGTTTACGAAACCTTCTTCCAGGCGGTGACAACTTGAAGATCATTTCATTCAAGTATTGGATCTTGAGGGCACGGAGATTGATTATCTCAGACAGCTCGTAGACAGCATTGATGTATTCATTTTCTCTGAGAGAGAAAAACAAACAAACAAAGAATCGTTTGCTTTCATGAAACAATTGGTTTCATAACTAAATGAGCATTTCAATAAGCTATCCAGTGTAAACAGACCAACAGGCTTGAATACTTCCATTGGCTTTCCTCCTGATGCTGAAAATGTATTCTATAAAGAAAGATCACATACACTATGTCTACTTACCCCTGTAATTGGCAATTGCTTTCATAACTAAATGAGCATTTCAGTAAGCTATCCAGTGCAAACAGACCAACAGGCTTGAATATTTCCATTGGCTTCCCTTCTGATGCTGACAATTTATTCTAGAATAAAAAAGACAACATTATACTATACTCGTTAGTCTGTATACCCTTCTCAAGGGACTGAGTAAAGTAAAATTAAATTTTCTGATTTTCTCAATACTGCGTTTTATTTTCTACCTCACTTACCAGTAAAATATCAGCAGAATCAGCGAAAATATCCAAGTATGGTTTGAGAATTTCAAAATGAAATGCTGGGGTCAACAGTCGTCTATGTCGATGCCATTTTGGACCCCCAGAAGTCAGCAGTCCATCACCAATCCATGGAATTAACCAGTCATATGAAAAGTTGTCTTTGTAATCTGATGATGAAACATTTTTGTCATTGACATTTTCATGATTATTAATAAGCTGATTTGCATATTTTGCCTACATTTTCATTGATCTACTATGCAACTTAATCGAGAGACCGATCAACTTCATTATTATGTCTTCAGAATCTTGCATCCTATACTTTGTGCATAACCTGGCTGTCTGATAAATGTGTGTATCGGTCCCCTGGAGCTACAGGGTTTTTGTGTATCGGTCTGTAACCTCTTCATAGAGTGCACAATTCATATACTTTATATATGCAGAAGTCACCTTGCATGTCGATTTAGGGTGATTTTTTTGCCATGTCATGACCAAAAATCACTTTTTTGATTTAAAAAACACATTTTGACCAAAAATCACATATTTGACCAAAAATCACATTTTTAACCAAAAATCAAATTTTTGACCAAAAATCACACATTTGACCAAACACATTTCTGAAAAGAAATCACATTTTTAAGCAAAATCATGTTTTGACCAAAAATCATGTTTTTTTCTAAAAATCATGTTTTTGACCAAAAAAAAATTCTGAAGACATAATAATGATAAAATTGGACGGATACTTTCACATGATACCTGAATTTATCGATCTCGCTTGAGTTTTCAAATATCACGCTCGACTTTGTCTCGCGTGATATTTGAAAACTCAAGCTCGACCGATAAAAAATCAGGTATCACACTCAATCCGTCCAATTTTATATCAAACTTGGTATGGGGATTGGATATGGTGGCCTGATGTGCTGTATAGTTTTGCACAATGTTGCATATTTAGTGAATATTAATGAGCACATTTGCAAAATTTTCCTTAATCCACTCTGCAATAAATGCAATGACTGATAACTTCAAACTTGGTATTGTGATAGTCTATGGTAGCCTGATGTGCTGTATAGCTTTGTGTTATGTTATTTGCATATTCATGACTATTAATGAGCTTATTTACGTATTATTGGTATTTACAAACCTTTGTTATTTGCCACCTTAATTATGAAAAGCGTCATTCTAGTTTTAGGAGGACACCCCATAACGTTTTGCCCAACAATCAAATAAAATTAAATCCCCCAAAACAAGAAAATGGTATGCCACAGTTTGCCAAAATCAAGTTTTGAGGACAAATGAACCCTTTTTGGAATCCATTTACTTTTACAAAACTCCCCTATACAATTGAAGCATGATCAGAAAGTCAGTGGTTATAACTGCTAAATTGTGTAACTTGAGTTAATTAGCCTGGTCTCAACTTGAGTTACTTAACCTGGTCTCAATATTCTTTTCAATGTTGTTGCCACATGTGTGTACAGCAATCTGCACGTTCTTGAGTGCCAGGGTATGCAGGTTTTGCCACAGGTGAAAAAATTGGTTTAAACCGCGGTTTAACTGCTTGGCAAAAACAGTTTTTGGCAGCAAAAAAGGCATACGCTAAAGAAGTGAACAATTTTGCATTTTTTTTCATCGCAAAACAAATTATTAACTAACATTTTTTTCAAAGAACACGCCTTCCAGAATAGGTACTCGTTACTCTGAGTTTCATGCCAAAAGGCAATCGTCAGAATAAACCTATAATGACCAAAGAGAACCAACTCTGCCATATCTGTGAGTTACTCAAGCTGAAAGACACACATTTTTGATATAAAATTGGATTGGTTGAGTCCATATTTATTGGTCAAACTTTGAGTTTTAAAATATTGGACGAGACATAGTCGAGTCCAATATTTTACAACTCATAGCGAGACCAATAAATACTGGGCATAAAGCATCCAATGTTTTGGATTCAATATTTTCACACACTTGGATCCATCAAAACATAATAATGTTTGATATTAGGCTTTTGCCAATAAATGATGTAGGTACACTCATTTGGTGTTCATGCATGACAAACAAATATGGTGAATTTGACATAGCATTTCATAAGAAGTGAGTTGGTTGTCTTTGAGTCAAATCTCTTTGATATTCCCAAAGAAGATCTATCTTTTCCTTTAGGCAAAAAAAAAAAAAGATTATTTGCTTGTCCTTCACCAACTAACCCTAATCTGGAAAAAAGGTTTTTTTATCTGTACAAATGAATACCGACCCTAAATTCAGGAAGTTGTTTTTTGTCTTATTTAAACATTTTTGATATTCTGTTTTTTACGGTTTCCACACACCTCTAAACTGTTTTAAAAACATGAATGAAGTGGTATACAGTAGAAAAATATCCCAATTCACAACTATTTGGGCTATTTATTAAGCTAATTAAAGGCATACAGTAGTCATGTTCTAAAAAAAATAAATAAAACAAAATCCTGACCGACCGACCAACTCTAAAAAAGTTGTGGAGGACAAGCAAACTATAATTTTTTTTGCCTTAAAGTTGATGATATCAACAATTGAATTCACTGGCAACCAACAATTGTGGATTTAACTGACCTGCATTAGCCACACATGCCTTGACATATTCGGGTGATGACATCATTAACATACAGGTAAATGGACCCAGCCAAAATGGTGCTAAGTCAGCTGGTCCATCTGAATTTGCTGATGCTAACATAAAGTCCACTATTGCATCCAAACGTTTCCTTTCATCCAGAGGGAACTGTTTTAGAACAAAGAAAATTAAAGCAATTGTTCCTATTTGAGTTCACAATACTGAGAATGATGAGGTTGATGGGTATATGAAAGAAAGAGAAACAGGGAGACAGAGAGAACTGTTTTCAAAATTTTATCACAACATACTTTCTCAGCTCCTGGGGGGAAAAAGGGTTTTTTTAAATCTTTTTTTTGGGGGAGGGGGATAAAAAGTTGCCCAAAAATAGGGCAATTTTCACCTAACATAAGACAATTTTCACCTAAAATATGACCATTTTCACCAGAAATATGGCTATTTTCATCCAAAATAGTGGATTTTCTCTATTTTGTTCTTGACTGGGAAGACAAAGTCAAGAGGGGTTCAAAGAAAAATGGGGAGGGGAAAAATAATATGTACCTACCAGGAATGCATGTCCCCAAATAGGATGTGCTGGAGCCGTTTCCCGCATTTTCAGGTCTCGTATCAGTTTCTGATATCGCCATCTTTGTTTGAACAGCTTCCATATGTAACGGCATAGTTGAAAACCACACAGGAAAAGGAGTGCCTCAAATACAAGCACAGGGGTTAACATTATTGCAGTTTGCCTAATCAGGAAAAGAAAGAAACTAGACTTGTCAATATGGAAGGATATATGAATGCATACTAGAAAGAGCAATGCAAATTAGAAGTTTCTTAATTTTTTAGCCAATAGTTCAATTTGACCTGTAAATATTGCTGTGTTTATACAGATTCAGAATACATTATTTTAATACATGTTTATGTAACTAGCACTGAAACAAGGAGCTGTCAATTTCTAAAATCACATTTCAGTATAATTAAGATACATGTATGAGCCACTGACATACTGTAAATGCTATTTAAATGACATGGTGGGTGGGGGAGGAAGGAAACATGGTGGATGATGTTTCACCTTTGACCCAGGCCTTCAATGATATACAGTTGTATAGTCTCGCTCAGCAGCCACTTTGGTTTCCTCCCTCCGCACAGTCTGCCAATGACAACGTATAACGCCATTTCTGATTGGCTAAGAGGGCAACTGTATGAAGTCTATAGAACGATGCTTGAAAACAGGGGATCCGGGAACTTGATAACATCTGAGTTCAAACTCCTGGCCGAATAAATTAGCTGTGCCAGCAGCATTGAAAGCCCACCGGTATTTAGCATTGATGTACAGTACAACAATTTTCACAATGTGAATATTTTTACTACGTACAAGCGGTATTTATGAGAAACTGGTTAAATGGTTCTAGGCAAGTTTGGATGATACATGTAGCCATAAAGTTACGTCCGTTAAAATTGTTCAAGCAGCCGATTTAATTAATCAATTGAAATCCTTGTTGGAAGTTGCATGTGCTGGACGACGTCATGGGAAGTGTTAGCCAATCAAATTAAAAAACTTGTTCGTTGTCATTGGCAGACTGTAAGCTTATACAACAATGTAAGAACAAAATAGGTCTACTTATCTGCATACATAAATGAAAGTTAATACTGTATACTGTGCATTTGTAATTAATCAGTAAATCACATATTCATATTTCCCTGTATTTCAATTCATATTATTAATAATTAAATATTATGATGATCTGATATTCAATTGCAAATGCTAAGAAACAAAAACTTACTTCCTGCTGTGTAGTGAGTTACTTGCAATGTACAATGTATGCCCACTCTGCACACACCATACCACCGCACTGTCACCTTGAGTGTGTTGTTTGCATTTGGAATAAGTCAGTAGGTCAATATACTTTTGTCAATATGACACAATGTTATTAAAGGGCACACAACACCAAATCTATCCACAACTATTATGTATGAAGCTCCAGCTAGTCTCATCATGGTCCACCACTTCCATAGTATGGTAGGTCAAAGTTTTACTACAGGGTTGGGTCCCTTGGGACCTGGAAAGTTGTCTATGGCGATTTCTTGTGTGAACACTTAATTTCGATCCCTACCCTTCCACACAAACAAACCTCTTTTTCTTTTAATACTAATTGACCTTGCTGTAATTTGCTACTTGTTTCCTCTTTTATTATTTCAGGTCTTGCAGAATTTAACTAGTTTCCACTTGCCCGCTTGGCGTGTACACATAGAAATCAACTTGCCTATTAAACTTAATATATGAATATATGACTTGACCCGCTCTTTTCAAATTTTGTATGCATAAACCTTCTTAGCTAACCACTCATCCGCCCGTCATTTTACACGGGGAATTTGCTCCTGGGACGGGCAAAATTAATGCCCTTGACAGCTGCTACATTGGAAGTTCTTGGTTTATAAATATTTTTATTGAAAATTGTAAAAGTGCATAATTGTAAATCGTATCTGATTTTAAATCCAGTTGCCTGGCAGGCAATACAGTCTGTGCTTTTCGTTGCCTGTCGTAGAAGTTTGGTTGTCCCGGCCCGGGGTCCCAGGCAACCAGGCAAGCCATTCTGCAAGCCCTGCTTTAACTTCATTCTGAAACTGCTTTTTGAGAACACATTGGCCAGGTTTGCACCCACCTTGCATATACATGTTGAACATAAGAACTAGATGTTGCAATTCACATGAACCCTAGACCATTCACTCTCAATTCTTTTGTACCTCTTAGAAACCCTCATTTAACCCTGCTTTTTGCTATCGGAAGTTAAAGAAGAAACAAAAAAAGGAAAAGAAGATGAACAAATAAGTCACTTGGCACCCCCAGGATTAGAACCTTAGACCCCTCGCATGCCAAGCACACAATCACCGACCGGTAGCCATGTGGGTTACGCTGCCCCAGGCATTCATGGGATTCACACATGCACAGTGGTTTTCATCATGGTATTTTGTGGTATTTATGGATGTTAGGGTTAAGGATCACTCTACTAAAGTTGCACCAAAATCTATCAAATTTTGTGGAAGGTACATGTTGAACAATTTTTGAAAATGGCCTCAAAAACAGCTGAACTAATATAGGGCCATATGCATGTGTGAGCAATTAAAAAAAATCTTAACCAAAATATTTACATCCATACACACATAATATACATGAAAAGACAAAATTTGGACTGGTTGGTGTCACCTAGAACATTCAGGTGCACAATAATTTAATTATCTTACATCTTAAAGATGTCTTATTGTTTGACTGACTGTTCCAGTCTAAATTGTTGGACAGTTAATGATTAAGGTGGGAAAAAGCATTTTCAGTGCAAATATGAGGGATCAGTAATTATGTCAAGAGTAGTCCGACGAGTAGGACATGCGTTTTTCTTAGTTACCAAACTATACTCAGACTGATCACTCAAGAAAGATTAACCGCAAAGTCCACTATTCACCCACCCAATTTGATTGGCGCAGTCACTGGACTTTTGTGATTTGTCTTTCCTGCGCCATGAGAGATAGTGATCATAGTCTGAGCTGAGTCTAGTCTGGTAATTAAGAAAATGGTCCTACTCGTCGGACTAGATTAACCTTGATATCATTACTAGCCCAATGAGCCAGATTAGACTGTTTGCCATGGTTTACAGCTGTCCAACCGTTATTTCAACTTGCCCACACATTTCAAAGAGTTTTGTTAAATGACCACCTTTGGTTGAGATTTCAATTAACAAGTCTCAAATAAGAAATCATGGCCCTTTCTTGGCAAAACATTGTTAACTCAAAATTGTGTACATCCATATCAAAACGATGCACTTGTCGGCTGCTACATGCGTCTCTTTTTACATAATAGCTAGGAATAAATACCACACTCATCTCAAGTGGAGGTCAATTCAAATCGTCCCCAAGTCACAAGGTTTAGGAATACAGAGATCATTCCTTAACCATGTGACTTGGGGATGATTTGAAGTGACCTCCACTTGAGATGAGTCTGGTATTTATTCCTAGCTATTATGTGAAATGAGACACATGTAGCAGCCGACAAGTGCATCGTTTTGATATGGATGTATACAATTGCCATTTGGAGAAATCAAGCCCTGCTAGTGTTTGTATATTTGAAATTATTCAAATGTAATCAATATATTATATTATATTATATTATATTACATATGGCATGATTTTTTTGAAGATACATTACCTAAATAACTCAGATAAAATGTATGAATAATTTAAAATAGCAGAATATTTAAGCAATTTCAAATGATTTGCTCTCAATTTCATGTATATAAACAATATTCTTGCTTTGAAAATACAACGATAGCTGACCTTGAATATGAGGGCAAAAAACTCGCGAAGTTAGTGCAAAAACACGTCGTAAAATTAACATAAAAACTGTACAGTGTTTTGCCAAAAAAAAATCATGAATGCGTATAAATACACCTGAGTTAAAGGGTGCTATCTTGAAAAGGAAGTATTTTGGGGAATATAATGCTGCAGAAATGAAAACAGTCCCCGCATAACATCCGCTGAAGACGCTGGTTAACCCGGGGAAAAGGGCTCCGGTGAGTGAAATTTGAGTAGCGTAGAAGTCTTAAATTGCTTCCTATTTAGTGTCCGCAGTGTTTTGCCAACAAAGGGCCGCTTGGCAATGCACAACTGTGTAACAGTTATAACTTACTAATTATGGGTTCAGAATTCTCAATTGCTAGCAGGTTTACTTTGAGCCCTATGGTGGATTTCACTTACAATATTAATAGCTACGTATTACTTGTTGAGAGTGCATAATCCATACTGAGATAGTAATGCATAAAGTGCCCTCCCGCCCTGCGGGGCTCGTGCATTAGACCATCAACATCTCAATACAACTGCATTATTTTATACAATTTCTTGAACAAGTAATACGCAGTTTTTAACCTATTTCATACACGAGATAAAAATCCAGAGATATTTGCTATTTTTATAACAAAAAACATTGGAAATACATCAACCCGCAAGGAAAATGAATCAATCTTACACATTCCGAAAGCACTGTATGCAGTAACGCTGAGTACGCGCCAGTCCATTTATACACAATTAATACACTCACTCCTGGCATTTTTCAAATGTTTGCTCTGATTGGTTCTCAATAAAAGTGTATGAATAACAGTTATGATGCGGCATAAGCCATAAACCCACCATAAGTCCGAAACCCATCCTCACCCTTTCATAAGATTTAATATGGTGGATTTGGACTATCAATGAGATAAAGTACCTGCATTGCATCATAAATATAAGTGACATCATCCTGATTTGTTTGTTTACAGAACACAGGTCTTTTCTCATTTTCTCCGACTTGTTTTTGTTTGTGGTTATCATTTATTGTGGGTGGACTACACCTGCCCCATGAAGGAAAATACTGACACATTTCAAACAAAATACTACATTTTATCAAATGTAATGATCACTCTTCTTTAGACTCACAATATCAATTTTTATACAAAACCATACATGATCATAGTACACTACTGTAATACAATACTGAAAAGGTTTAATCTTTTACCATATCGATGTACCTTGTACCTGACTATATAGTCATAAATTGTATGTTTTTGCTTCAAATTGTTTGACTGAATACTTCTGCCAAACCAATCACATATAGAGGCATTTTTCTCTATACCTTTCACAATCAACCACAAAAAATGTAAATATGACCCCTGCAAGTGAAGGGCAACATGTGCCATTAGACACTGGATAATTGCAAACTTTATATAATATTCTATTGCCTCTTTAGTCCATTATTCAAAATTGTGCACTGTGATTTGTTCAAATGCATCATGTATGTACGATTTCCCGAGATAGCGTCACTTGCGCTCTGGATACGTGTAATCGCTCCACCTTGAAGGTAACAACTTGGCAAAAACACTCTTTTGTGGTAATAGAATTGAAATAAAGGTGTAGCATTATCTTTACAACCAATTAATTGATTCTCGGCAGTAAAAACATTTAATAATGAGTTCAACTGTATCTCTCCTATTATTTATGTTGGATTCGACTGCACCTCCCCCGTTGTTTATGGTCGTTTGTTCTGCCTCAGACACATTATATTTATGGATGTAAAGGATACTGCCTTACACTTTATTTCTTAAAGGCAATACTAACTTGCAACTGATTTGACACCAGTGGCATAGCGTCATAGGGGCAAAATTGCCTAAAACAGTTTGTGCCCCCCTCCCATTCAGACCTGGTGCCCCCCAATATGATGACCCACGCTACGCCACTGCTTGACACAACAGCTTACATTCACAGAAGTCACATTAATATTTTAAATAGTTAATCATATAAATTACAAACAAATTTCATGTTTTTGATTTCTAGTACTTGTTTTTGTTTTTACCTTTGAGATAAACTTACAGAATTACATAAGTTGAACAGCTTTTAGACAGTGGCTAGTCGCTTCAGAAAAGTGATTACGTTTAAATATTTAGATCCATCGCAAGTTCTTGCAAACGGTATAAATGGGCCCTTTAGAAGATGTGAAACCAAATGATGGCAATATTTAGGTAACTCGAGGTGCTAGACTCTGTAGTGCAGGGGTGGTGCTGAGCACCAAATCTAAGGGGCCCATAAATTTTTGTCAGACCCTACAAAATCCAAATCTATAGCCCCATGGAATGGTCCAAGTCTTTTGCACTTTCTTTTTTAGTCTTTCTTATATAATCAGGCATGAGAGTGGCTTTGCTTGAAAAAATCTGAAGTAGAACAAAAAAAGCTGCAAAACAGTGTGGAATTGGCAAAAAAAAGACCCAAAATTGGGCTGAAAATGAATAAAAATGCATAAATTTGAATAGTCAAAAAAGCTTAATTCAGCTGATCAGCTGAAAAATCTCATCCCTGATAATGTTGAATACGCCTAGATTATTGTGGTAGAGGAACTAACATTAAGCCAACTCTAGATGACAAGGTGAAAATGCATAATTAAGTTACATTAGAAATGAGGACTTATACCACAATTTAATAGTTAAACACATTACGACCTGCACACACTAGTCCTTATGACTGTCTCATACAATATGCATTATATGCCTAGACATAGAAGACAGTAACCTTATACAGCTTGTTAATTTTGAAGTTAAAACTTACACTAATAGAACCTAGCATGAATATATTCAATTTTAATAGCAACAACATTACAAGTTGTAGGCACACATAAAAAATGTGCAAAATTGATGAAATATACACCAATATTGGCCAGTTCCTGAGGGAGACGGACTGTCCATAGCTGATAGCTCTAATTTTACAGTTTTATGTATTTTTCAGATTTTCTATGGATAAAATTACTTTTTTGCATTAAAATACTTGCTACTGTTATAGATTTTGTGGACAAATAATGTTCAACATTATAATTGGTACACAATATCTAAAGCATAAAGTTGATGAAAGAACCAGAATTTTACAAGACAGCCCACAAGGAACTTACTGCTAATTGTCCAGGTTCACCTGTGTGAAATGTGGGAGATGATCCTGGCTGTGACAGTTAGTCTATATGCAGGCTGATTTGGGCTCTGCACTTGTACAGTACTACATCCCTGAATGATGCTAAATGATTTATAAGGTGTGCCTTGGACCACAGTGGTCAGCAGCTTTCTGTAAAGCGCAATGACCTTGAGTACTTACGCCATATAAATCAGTAGCTTTTGTGATTTTAAAGGCGCACAACAAATTCAACATTCAACAAATGCATCTGTCATACAGAAAGCATTACTTGCACTAATATGTGCAATTCTGCTACCGGTACATATAATAGACTACAATAACAGATTCCTATTGGGGCCACCTGCACAGGTGCACCATCACTAAGGTACTTGGCTGGTAATGTGCAGTATTAGGGCAGTACCAGTACAGTACCACTGCTGGTAGGTTATGTCCAGTAGCAGCATTGGTATTGTGTAGGTACTCTGTGCATACCAGCCCTTGTACCTTAGCAACGGGGTACCTGTGCTGGCAGCTGCAATAGGAATCTTGTAGTGTAGTAGTTTGTTCAGCTTATAATTGGTGAAAAATATTTATTTGTTACTGTGCATGTCAATAAAGTCCCAACGTACACTCACATATATTCACATAAGCGCACGCAAGTCATTCTATATCAATACACAATGTTATGAGTCTCATTTTTTGCCAATTATAAGCCGATTATAAAATTATAGTACCTTCCCACCTAGCCCTTCCATGGCACAAGATTACATGAAAGAAAGGTGATTACTAATAAGTATACTTAATTCTAGTGTCACACACAATGATTCCATCAGAACATTTTAAATATTACTTTTTTCTTATAACACAGTGTTCATTAACTCTTATGTGATTCCGAACAAGTAAATTGAGGGCAATAAAAATGTCACCAAACCTGTTTTGAGTTTTAAGGTGATTTACTACTCAAATCTATGGTCTTTCTTGGTTAAATTTGATCAGATCATATGTTGCACATACTTTGGTGGGATTTACATCCAATTACAGCTGCCTAAATTGTTCTGTATCATGATGCAAAAAAGGTTGTCCTCATTTTGCTGTTAAATCAGATCACATGATTATCCCACCTGTGTAATAAAGTCTGAGGTGCATTTCTAAATTAGTTATAACTATACTTTCACTATGGACCACAATGGCCTCATCACAGTGGCATAGTTCAATAACCTCAATTAAGCAATCATAGTGCAAAATTAGACCTCAATTTGCAGAGTATGAGTTTTTGTACCCAAATTTTCAAAGTTCATTCAATGAATGTACAAATGTATTGGGGTTAATGAACTATGCCTTGATAGATGAGCATGTCGTGGATCCTAGTGTTTATAATGCATCATATGTGACCTGCTCCAACAAAATGAGCGTAAAGTGGCAAGTTGGGAGTTTCAAGACATTCTGGTTGGTGAGTTGATGTTCTTTGTTTGACACCACCTGTACAAGCCAGTAGTATGTCCCTTGTGAATGCCCCATTGTACATGTGTCAAATTCACAAGACATGTTACTGTCTTGTACAGGTGCGCACCAAACAAAGAACATCAAGTCAGCAGCCAGAGGGTCTTGAAACTACCAATCTGTGACTTTACACTAATTTTGTGGGAGCAGGTCACATATGTGTACATCCACATCAAAACGATGCACTTGTCGGCTGCTACATTTGTCTCATTTCACATATAATAGCTAGGAATAAATACCAGACTCATCTCCGAAGTGGAGGTCACTTCAAATCATCCCCAAGTCACATGGTTATGGAATGTTCTCTATTAATAAGCCATGTGACTTGGGGATGATTTGAAGTGACCTCCACTTGAAATGAGTCTGGTATTTATTCCCAGTTATTATGTGAAATGAGACACATGTAGCAGCCGACAAGTGCATCCTTTTGATATGGATGTACACAAATGTCATTTAACTAGTGTTGACCGATCCAGTTTGGCAAGTATGAAATTGGGCTATGAGTTGAATCAGCCTTGATTCTGGATCGCAGAAATTTTTATCAGCTGCCAATCTTCCTACCAATCTTTGAAACCCTCAGTTAAACCTGCAAACCACGCTAAAAGACAGCATAACATTCAGAATTACATACATTCTGTCTTAGTTAAATGTTTAGGTTAAAAGCTGACATCTATATGATAAGCAAGAAAACACTTGTCTATAAATTTCGCACAAGCAACACTACAAGTTGTGATTTGCAGTAATTTTCCAAATAGCCATGTTACTAAAAATAGATTGGCAACTTCTTTTTTGAGATGGACAAGAACAGCACCACTGCTAATAACAGTGTTACTAAAAATAAATTGCCAACCGAATATTTTCGCGATGTCTAGTTAGATCTGAATCAGGATTGGCCGATCTTGTCAATTTTGTGATCGGATATCGGTAATGCCAATCTTGGGCTGGATCGGTCAACACAGCATTTATCCCATCAGAAGTCCAAACCCATCATACATATATTATATCCTATGGAAGATTTGAAATGGGTTTGGAACTTATATGTGACATGATCAAGGGGAATGAGTCACATGTCGGCCCTGGTCGAAAATGAGTTTTATACGTGTTTCTAAAGAGGATATTTAGAGCTTTCAGAAACTGAAAACCCAATGTTGATACGACTTTTCTTTGTGAAGTTACGTCAATTTATCAATCGCTGAAAACAATATAAAACAAAAGAATTTAAACACTTTCTTTGCCAATATCTCAAAATCAATATTAGCAACATCCGACTCATTTCCCTTGATCGTGTCACATATGGGTTTAGGACTTACAATGGGCTATTCCAGTTGCAATCCATACACCCCCTATGGAAGACATAAGCTTAACCTCCCGCACAGGGAGTGTGAATTTAAAATGAAGGGCGAGATGGCCGAGCGGTTAAGGCGTTGCACTGCCAGCTGGGAGAATACGATCGGCAAGGGTTTCGAGCTTTGGGCTTGCCTTAGGTGAATTCTCTTCCATAAAGGGTGTATGGATTTCAACTAGAATAACCCAATTATGATTCACAATGTATAATTTCAATGGCTATCACTACAAGCATGATTTATATTTACTGAGTTATTAATATTAATAGCTGCTCTAAAATCATTGTGCATTTATGGCTGGTAAGGTCATATAATGCTACAATTCATTTTGGGACACCCTGTACAGTACCTTGTATGCCCAATACTAATATTACCCTCGAGATGGCCGAGGAATTAAAACCGGTACCTTCCATTTATGAAGTGGACACTTTTACCGTCTGATCTATCAATGGTTAATGGCAATGAAGCGCTAGAAGCTACCTACAATAGGCCTTGGTTCAAATTCCCTTATTTCTCTTGCTTCTCTATAGAGCATGATGGAGAAATAATTATTGATTTTTTTTCCATTTCTCGGCCATCCCATGGGAAAGTTTACTTACTGCGCATCCCACTACCTCGAGCACTATCAGTTTCTTGTGTGATTTGGAAAGTTGTCTACTCCCATGAAAGTGAAAAACAGAACAAAATTTACGATACCAATACATTTTTATCTTATAGAAAATACAGCTGGAAGCTACTACATGATTGGCCTATAACATTGTTTGCTTACAGTCGAGTACAAACTAAGGTCCTTGTATAGTCTAATGTTTTTGCGGGTGGAAGATGCTGCTAAAAAATTTCAGCCGCAATAGAAAAAATGCCTGCAAGACGTCAGGTCATACACTGGCCTAAACACATCACCCATTGATGCCCAGTTGTACATCCTTATTTTTTAGTTAAATCTTTAAAATGCTGGATTGCTTTACCTGCACAATTTAGTTTTTTGATTTTGAAAGACCACATTGTTTAAATCCAGAAAATAAATAAATAAAGTAAATAGATTGTAAGAAAACATGCAAAATATGGATTTTTGGCCTTTTTTTCTAAAATTGATTGAATATGAAGCTTATATTATAGAAAAATTACTTAATTTGTGTACATCGTGGAACATACTCTTTGCGTGGCTGTGCGTAGTAAGCTGTTGTACGCAGATAACCTCGCAATATGGACGCGTAGAGTAGGCTCAGTAGCGCGCGTTGTATGCTCATGTATTAGCATGATTAGTCGCGGAGTAACAAGCGTAGTTGAATGTTCCACGATATGTACATAAATTTAATAATTTTTCTATAGTTACATTTACAGGATGTCAATAATGTTTTTGGTTGTTCCCTTAGTCTAGTTAGCCCTGCTTTGGGCTATATCATCAGAAATCCACAAAACAATCATTTATATTGGTCCAAAACAGAAAATAAACCATATCTATTTTATTATTGTTTTTGTCGCTCATAAATTGTAACATGTACAAAATAAATATCAAGCAGAAAAAAATCTGATTATCAAGACTTATGTGACTGACAGCATAACAGGAGCAAAAAACTGACACAAAATTGGCTGGCCTGCATGAAATTGTTCTGGTTAGCCAAAAATGTGATTAAATAAAAAAGCACATTGACCCCCCCCCCCCAAGTAAATAAAATTCAATTGCAAAGCACTTACTTCTTTTGCCAGTGTGCAGTGTTTTCTGAGACCAACATTAAAAAAAGTAGATTATTTCAATTGATAAACTATTAATGCTGCAAGTTGATTGCTTCATTAACCATGCTTTGTGTTCGCCCTTTTCATTAACTTTGCATGGACTGTAATTGCAAATTAGTACGCTTGTTTTATTGAAACCTGGTGCCTATAATATCAGCCCTAAACAGAGGAATATCAAATTTAAATTAAACAGCCATTCCACCAATCGAATGTTATCAAACTGCCAGGGGAACAAATGAAGAGTTCAGATACAAAATGGGATATTCCAGTTGAAATCCATACACCATACACCCTATGGAAGACATGACCTTAATCTTCCAGAGAGAGCAAACATCAAATGGGGCTACCTGATTGGGTGACACCATTTGAAATCTACACCTTCCTGTGTGGGAGATTAAGGTGGGTGTTTTGATTTCAAATGGAACAGCCTAGTCCATTTTGCATCTTAAGTCTTCACACCCAGCCAGCCTGATAAAGCTCCTTGTTTGATTATAAATACCTCAATACACTTTGTAAAGTCCAGATGATCACAATCTATTTCTTACTTACTCCACCTATTCTGCAAGCAAACAATATTCCTAGGCTATAACTTACAAAAATAGACTAGCCTAAATACAGCTAGCCGGTGTTATAGTTCTGTGTGTTCGTGTGCGTTGACGTCTGTCTTTGTTAGGCACAATGCTGGTGTTTCAAATTCAAATTGATAAGTGCATTTCTCAGGCTCTGTTGCTGAATATAATCTATTTTCTAAACCGCACTTTAATAAAACCTGTATAAAAGCAAGCAGAATTATAAAGAAAATTTTGTTATTAGCAACAGACTGTAATATTCTGTAAGTAGGTGACAAAAAAAACCCTGTTCTACGGGCCCGACCGAACCGGATTTTAAGAAATTTGGGCCGGGTTTCACAAATTGAGACTCGCCTTAATCCTGAACTAATTGGACTTTTACAATGCATGACATCATATGGTATTACAAAGTGGAAGCTTATCAAAAAGTGATTTAATCTGAACATATAGCTATAGCCTAGTGCAGAGGTAATACAGAGATGCTCCCATTCTGTTTCACTCAAAAAAAACCTGAAATTGGTGAGAAAAACCTGAAAATGCATGTGAATGCAGGCCAAAAAGCCCCCAAACGAGCTGAAAATAAATAAAAATACAGGAATTTGGACTTCCAAAAACCTGAATGCAGGCTAAAACCTGAATAGTGGCATCTCTGGTTCCTTTTGATGCACAAGGTTTTGTGTTCAATACCAGGCGGTGGTAACTTGGTGGGTCATTAGCTTGGAAAAAATCTGAATTTAATTTTCAACACCTGTAGATTAAATTTAGACTTCTGCTTTCTCCATGGTTATTTTATAACGGGTCAATTGGTAAATAAACCATGAGAGAACTCTGTCCTTCAGAGGGGACCTTAAGCAGGCAGGTCCCATGTACAGATAGAGTCATACTATTAAACATGCATATCACAATCAAAGTCACTTTCGAAAGAGTATGCTTCGGCACCAAGTAATGATTTACTCTCTTTAAAGATGTCATCAATAAATAAGGTTTGCCAAAATGTTCAGGGTCAAAATATGTAACATATTATTTTAATACAAGAATTCAACTACAGACATGCCAAGATGTTTTATGGCAGAGTGACTTACCGTTGTTGACCGATCAGGGCCATTCCAACAATTGCGACCTTTAGTATACCGCATTCTACTGTATTTATTATCATCAGGACCATCCCAATTGTCCCATTTTCTGAAGAAAAAACAAAAGATATAAATGACAACAATTATACATTACAGCTTCATAGCTTCAATGTTGAAACACATTGTTTTCATCATGGCAAACTGTCAACATTATACCGTGCAGGATTGTAGCTACGCCGGTCGGCTGTAAATGGCATTGGCATTTGCCAACTGGCACTTGATCAAAATAAGCGTCCACAAAATTGAGCAAATAATGTATTATTACAAATATATGTGCAGAATTAAGTAAATATCATAAAAATATACAATAGTTCACATCCACAACACAATTTTGTCAATAGGTGGTGCATTAACACATGCCCCAGATGGGTGTTCTCTGGATAATATAAAGGAAGTATGAGCATATCACCCCCGTCATATATGAGCTTCACTGGCTGCCTTTAGAATTTCGGATTCAGTATAAGTTAGCTGTTCTTGCTTTTCGGCATTTTGAAGATACATTACCAACTTATCTGTCTGCTATGCTCTGCATCGTACAAACCAGCTCGATCACTTGATCTTCTACTGAAAGATTATTGAAATCTCCCGTGTTAATCTGAAATCGGCTGGTGAACGCCCTTTCATTTAAGCTGTCCGGCTGTTTGGAATTCGCTTCCAAACAGCCTCCATCTAACTACATTCGCTTACTCAGTTCAAAAAGCAACTTAAAACTCATCTTTTTCTTTGTGCTTTTCCGGATTCACATATGTAACTTGTTTGTCTTTATTGTTTGTGCGCCTTGAGTTCTTTTGAAGATTGTGCGCCTACTAAGAACCCTCCATTATTATTATTATTATTAATAAAGTAGCTGGCACTCAACTTGGGCTGGCTACAAACCTGATGTGGACTGAAATGAACCACTCCTATCAGGGTCAAATACACAAATGGCCAAGTCATTGAAGATGTAAAAAAAATTTATGGCGAAGGCCAAAATTTTGAGATATAATGCATCAAATGGAATGTTTCATATCTCTAATAAGCTTCAAAATAACCCCAAAATGACATAAACAAGATCATTTCAAATCAAGTAGTCCTGGAATATGTCCTTACATTTATATGATAAAAATTTACACCAAATCACAATTTTTTTATAGAATATCATTTTTCTTCTGGGCCAGGGCAACACCTGCTAATTTCAACAGTCACAATTGCTCTCACATTGTCTACTATGTTACCTTATTTATAGGCAAAATATCAAATTCTTGATCACACGAGGACATACCTTCTGCATGCTGTTGTGTCAGTGTACTGTTCTTGGAATAACACGATTGCGCGGCCCAAGATCATGATTGGTCAATTCTCAAAAGATGTGCTTGCTCTGTAAGCATGTGGTCTTTGTGCGTAGTACGGTCAACGCAAATATCTGTGCCTACCCAAGTTGGCTCTCATGATCGAGAATTAGATATTTTGCCTATGGTGGTGTGGACTCATCGGGGTCAGTACTGATCGGGATACTGCCAACGTGTAGACTATTGAAGTGGCAAGCATTGAGGCTAATCCTAAGAGCAGTTGCATGGTATTTGGCCTGCAGGGCTTGTACATTAGATGCATCAACATCTTAGTGCACATGCATCGATTTGCCTTATCTTGCACACAGATTTTAACCTGTAATTGACACCCACAGGTTTAGCCTATACATAATTGCCACAAACATCTTGTCTATAATTCTTACCCTAATGAAGTTTCTGCTCCACTCTTTGATTGCACAGATCTATCAAACGGACATAATTTATATGTATATCTGTAAGAACAAGAAAAAGGAGATTAATAGCAAAAGTCACATACACTTAAAGTCATATAATTCTAAAGAGCTTCCTGGAGTGCTGGACTCACTTCTTGTGTAACTGGGTGAATGCTTCACAGTTCTTATCAACATGTGGCATTAGAGAATATAAATACTCATAGAGTAAGAATAAAGTTGCTGAATTCCAATGATTATATCATCCAAATTCAAAGTTAGTTCAAAATTGAAAAATAATTTGCATCTTTAAGCTGACGTGTTACTAAGGTTACATACTTTGTGCATGTTTATCACAATGTGTTACATGCAGAACGCAAACAACCACATAATTAGAATCAAAGTTTGCCGGGTACATAGCTAAGTTATCTAGAGATACACTATTTGCTTTCCATGAGCGATTCGCAAACATGGCGGATTCTGTACTCTTTGCACAGACTACTACAGCCCATGTGTCAACAGTCAAAGTGCCTGTGCATTGTATGCTGTGAAATCTCGCATATTCACGATTGTCCGATTGTGCCATGCTTAACAATCACGTCAGTGTTGGGTACCTTCACGTATAGAGCATTGCATGCCTTCGCGATAAACCGTAAAAATACATGGTAAGTGCGTAGCAGTTTTGCCTGTCGCATTTCATGGAACAATCAGCTCTCATTATCGGGTGATGCATAGACTTTGACTGCTTGTACGCGGTGTCTTATCTTTCTCGTCCATGACTCTTTGGCACTACCTCATTGATTATTACAGACATTGGGCTATTCCAATTAAATTCCATACACCCCTATGGAAGACATCACTTTAATCTTCAACACAGAGAATGTAAATTTCAAATGGGGTTACCTAAATGGGTGACCCCATTTGAAATTTACACACTCTGTCTAGGAGATTAAGGTCATGTCTTCATTGGGGGTGTTTGGATCTCAACTGGAACAGCCCATTAAAACTGATTGAATCAGATACAGGTTGCATTTCACAAAGACTTGCGATCAATCATATGTCTTACTTCTGAAACAAGGTCGAGTTATATTCTATGTTTGAAATTCAACAAATTTTCCCTCAAATTATCACCCCGATCTAATAATGGGCTATTCCAGTTGAAATCCATACACCCTTATGGAAGACATGACCTTAATCTCCCACACAGGGTGTGTGAATTTCAAGTGGGGCTACTCAAATGAGTGACTCCATTTGAAATCTATTCTACACCCCCTGTGTGGGAGATTGAGGTCATATGTCTTCCATAGGGGGTGTGTGAATTTCAACTGGAATAGCGCAATATCACACTTACTCTCTATCCTTCATCTCAAAGCACTGCTCTTGTATAGCTTGGAATTCTTGTTCGGGACCCAAGTCTACTGCAAGCTGCTTCTCTATATCCTCTATTAATTTCTCCAAGTCTGAAAACCGACTAGAAGCTTCATCAAATTCTTTACGAGCTTGGTCAGCAACTGTATAGCAAAAACAGGTATTCAACATTTAAATGTAAATACATTAACAATTCATTTTCAAAAGAGCATTATTTTTGTGTGACATAAACATTACTTGCATTCTTTTGCAAGATGACTGATCAGAAAAAGTCACTATGCAGAGCAAGAAAGATGGTTAGACCAGGATGACCAAAGCCAAAGTGGATGGACATGGACCTCTCTACCAGTGGTTAGCAACCTTGTTGCTGACCATTCAAAAATGACATGCTATCATAGAAGTCACAAGCTGTCAGTCATGAGACGTACCACAAAAGTAACAAAATAACGAAGTGTCATATTTCCTACATTACCTTCTATAAGTGCCTGTGTTTCTTGGTTGTATGGTGGCATTTCATCCTCCAGTTTTGTCTCCTCTTTAGTAGTTTCTTTCCTGTGTTTATACCTCTGCTCTCGAAGATATTCTCTATCATCCTCGTCCTCATCATAATCATCTTCATCATCATCGTAATCATCATCATCCGCTGGCATATGTTCATCATAGTCATCTTCGTCCTCAAAAGGAGGAGTATCTGGTATTGGTGCAGGTGGACTGCCTGTAGGCTGCTGGTCTGTAGGTGGCTCCTA
The DNA here is from genome assembly GCF_039555335.1 of Amphiura filiformis. Classification (NCBI taxonomy): domain Eukaryota; kingdom Metazoa; phylum Echinodermata; class Ophiuroidea; order Amphilepidida; family Amphiuridae; genus Amphiura; species Amphiura filiformis. Next base: position 30,552,557 of record NC_092628.1, read on the forward strand.
GATAACAAAATAATTACTAATTACAGCTGGATGAGGATAAATTTATGGCTAGCAAAGTGGGTATCCATCTTTAGTGTACAGTATTTAACATCAAGAGAATACCCATGAGAAATAGAACTTTAAATGATTAACATAACTACTTTCTGTGTTAAGTATATTATGCAGCGCCCTAAGTAGTGCAGTTGATTTATAGTAAGAAGTAGACACCGCATCCTTTCCCTACCCCTGATAAAAAGTAGCTTGTTTAAATAGTATTAATGTACATTTAATAATACAGTAGCACATAAACAATTATGGCAAACAAACTCTGTATCAAATCAGTTATACGCGTTGATGAAATTACTTACTTCAACTGGAGCAAACTTGAACTTATCCTTGATGGTAGGCCAAATTTGTGTGATGAATGTAGCCAAGTCCACTTGCTCAACTCCACCAAGAATTGCCTGCAGAAAACAAACATACATTACATTTACTAATGGTCATTGTTGAGTTAGGTCATGTTGTATATTTTTTTTGTTCAATGTACAACGAAACATTTAGCAATTTTAAGTAATACAGTCAAATGTATAATTGTTTTTGATGTTGTTTTTAGTATCTCATTGTTTCAGTTTGTTTGTCATGAACAGACACAAAAGAAACATAATGTGAATTTGTAGTAACATAAATTGTGCAACCTGGCTTTACAAGGTGAAATTGCAAAAAAAAACAAAGCAACATAGTACATGCATGATGTGGAAGTCTACCAACTTGTGAATGCACAACTAACATTTCTGTACAAATAGTTTGCTGTCAAATAGTTTGCTGCCAATGTGTACATAGGCAAATCATAAAATTATATAGATTTTTGTGTCCAGACTATCCCACTTGATACAAGTAGTCAAACTGGATCATTTGTTGTATATAACAATACCATCTTTAAATTAGGAAGAGATTTCAGGCTCTCATAACATAACTGTTTTTGCACCACTTATGACCACTAGTGGAAATACCATTAGTATGTAATACAAAGGACCAATTTTTGAAGATTTACATTCAGATTTGTTTTTAAATAAATATATAGGCTATTTCTCATTTTTATATATCACCCTTTTCGAGATTTGATTCTAACCCTTTGATTTGACCCTTGATTTTAAGTTCAACAACACATAGATATTCTGATATACCTCATTATCCCTTTACTGAGAAAACTAAAAAGGACATGGATGCAAAATTCTTTTTTCGATGTTAACTTGCTTGGTCGACAATCATCAATGAACATCACAATACTAACTCACGCCAAGGTTCTCACGATCAGCGACTCTCATTGGTCATGCCATGTCATCACAGCAACCTGCCAAACAGCTAGCTCAGACAACCTGACCCGGAACCCCATGAAACGGAACAATGGAACTGTCCATTTCTCCGCAAGGGGTAAAGAAGCTTTACTTTCGCTGTTCTACGTAAAATTTTATTTTGCAAAGATATATAGACAGATGCTGCAGAACTTTAAAGTTAAATTGCAAAAATAACACAAAAAATGTGACTGTGTGAAGCAATGATTCCTAGAACTACAACTCCTTACACATATGCATGCACGACTGCATGTGCTCAACCATGAGTGTAACAATTATCTGTGCAGTAAATTAAACATAGAATAAATACCGAATAAAGATGAAACCATTGGTCCTTCAAAAATAATGAGAACAAAAATGTATGCGTCAAGAATTCACAAAACAGAAAAAAGAAAGAAAAAAGAACAACAATCTAACACCATAAATTGTGTATTTCTACCAAACTGTTTATATGAGTGACTGAGTTCCAGTATATTTTTAAAATCAGATTTCAGCATTGACAATTGGGCGGTGGAAGCACTTTGGAATTTTGGAGTTGGATCTGCATCCCAACAAAGTACAGCAATCAGATGGAAGCTTGCACCAGCAAAACATTTCACTGCAACCAAAATCTTCCCCAGTGGTAATATACAAATATTTACTGCTCATGAGGGATCTGGTGGAATCTGTTGGTCCCCGAGGTGAACTGGAGACCGTGAGCCTACTATTTTCCCGAGACCGTCAGGTCGAGGGAAAATAGTAGGCTCACGGTCTCCAGTTCACCTCGGGGACCAATAGATTCCACCAGATTCTGAATTTAGACTAGAGCAGTAAATATTTGTTTTATATCCTTCATTAATATATTCTTTGTTCATTAAACACAAGGCATAGGCCTAGGCATAAATGTAGGCTAGGCCTAGTCAAGGCTACGCTGGCCTTGCTTTGTTTTGATTGAATGCACAAAGCACGCACACAGTTGAGTGACTAAAGCTTACCGTGAAATCGTTGCAAGCTGTTGTAACCTCTACAATACCGCCGTGAAACGAGTAACCATGTTCTTTGTTATTCACCATCAATATAAGATATTGATCAGTCCTGATGTAACTCAGATTTATGCCATTAAACCGCCGTATTATAGCTGCACTTCTGTGCTGCTTGTGTGCTTCGCAAGACAAAACGAATTGCTACACATTAATACCCCGGAACCGGTACTGATATCCCGTGTATGTGGCGAGTTGCACTGACCACTAGGAACTGCGACAGCGTTATGAGGTCATCTGGCGCTCGGGACGCGCTCAGAGGAGATAGTAAAACTATTTCATGGAGATAGTACTTTCAATAGTACACCGTTCCCTCCTCAATCGGCTTTTTAACAAGTTTGCAAAATAGCAAAACTATTTTTGGTCACATGATACTCGTTTGACCAATTAATGAACGAGAATATATTAATGAGGGATATAAAACTCAATAGTGACATTCATGTCATCATCTTCCTGGAAATTCTCGAAGAATCAGGTTTTTAAAGCTCTCACACTAAAACCTGTACATGGTCCACATTACTTCAAATGCCTGGGGCATTACAGTTTACCAATCCGGCATATAACTTGTATATCTACTATTCCAGCCAGCTGTGTTTAAGTTTAATTTCTTACAGCTCCTGAGTTGATTTTCTTCACCATGCCACACTTCAAAAGTCAAACTGTATTAGGTATTTTGTTACATCTATATGTTAGGTATTATGTTATATCTATTACGTACCTGCGCCTCTTCACTGCTAATTTCGCCATTTGCATCGGAGTCAAACTCAATGTGGGTTTGAATTTCAAAGAAAGACACGCTGAAACAAAAAACACAATTCATGGTGAAACAACATCATCAGGTACTTGAAAACAAAACATGTGTAACACACAGAATTGTTTCTCCACTGAGCACAATTCAGATGCCATAAAAAGAGATTTCCTAATTTGCTTAACAATCAAACACCACACTTTTTCTACTAGGTTTTCATGCTTGGCAAACAGGCCTCATGGAAAACTATCATGCCAAAGAGCTTGGGATCTTGACATCCATGGCATTCTTTTAGTGTTGGAGGGAGACAGTTTCACCTCATAATTTTATGAGATAATAGTGCGAACTTGCATTTAGGGCTGTCCTTCGACTCAACATTTGTTTTTGACACATGGTCTAGCCAGTCGGGCATGTAACTGTAATTGAAATGGTACCTGACAGCATAGTCAACTGGCACTGGTCAGCCAACACATGTTAAGAAGGTACACCCTGCATGCATGCATGTCTTGATAAAGATGACTACTATTGATTAGTTACTTGCTCTGTTAATTAACAGGGTAAACAATTTCTTGATTGGTGGCTTTGATAGCAATTGATATACATTAACTTACAAGGAGTCATGGTCCGTATCCAGCTCAACGAAAGCTCTATTAGCAGTTTCCAGATCTTCTCTCTCTTTCTTCACTCCCAACTCGGCTTCCCAGACAGCTTTGTGGGCATCCTTGGCATCCCTCTCAGGTGCCTCAGCTGCATTCTTTAAAACTGAAACAACAGTAATTCATTGATAAGAACCACATGTATGTGTGCCTACAAAGGCCTATTTCGGTTGAAATTCATACACCACCCTATGAAAGACATGACCTTAATCTTCCACACAGCCTCAAGTTAAGTCAAGTCAAGTAAAACTTTATTAAATCCACAAGGGAAATTACACTTCCTTACAGGGAGTGTGAATTTCAAATGGAGTTACCTTAATGAGTGACTCCATTATAAATCTACATCCCCTGTATGAGAGATTATATGGTCAAATCGTCCATAGGGGGGGGGGGGTGTATGGATTTCAACTGGATTATCCCGATGTTCTGCATACTTTGTGGAAGGCACTTATAATTACACCCAGTAATTCTACCCATGAAAGGATATCACTTTGTACGTAACAAAATTAAAATGAAATGAAAATGTTAAACATTAGGCATTTCTTATTCTGCATGGAAGGTCAAAAATGACCACTTGAGTGTTACCACTTGAGTTGATACCTACCACTAGAGGCATATTCATTATGATTTGTGATAGTCTTATAGCATCTGAATGCAACATCATTGTTTCTGAAGCAGAACTCCTGTGGATTGAAATACACTGCCCGGCCAAATCTGCTGTGTCAAACTTGCAGCAGCTTGCCGATAGCATTGAGGAAATTCAGCAGAGATTTAAAAATGCTGTCATAGTAATCGCAGGGGACTTCAATCTAGCTGACATCAATTGGCCCAATAGAGTGGTTAAGTCATATGCCATTGAACCAACCAAATGTGTCCCATTGCTTAACATTTGCAATGAATACTTCCTCGACCAGACAGTTAAAGAGCCTATGAGAATTGCTGGTGCAGTTTGTGATTTACTTGATTTGGTCTTAACTTCCCATTCCAACTGCATAGAAAACTACTATGTCACTAAAGGTATAAGTGATCATCTTATGGTATGTTTCACTCTAAACTTCAAACCAAAGCTCCTTAAAAAGCAACTAAGGAAAGTTTTCATGTACAGCACGGGGAACATAACTAGCTTACAATCTGACATGGGTGCTTTTCAGGATTCTTTTTTCAGCAAAAATCCTGATCAGTGTTTGATTCAAGAAAATTGGGACTTATTCAAAAATGAGACCACTAATCTGATGAATAAGCACATACCATCAAAGATGACAAGATCTACCCAATCCAAGCCATGCATAACAAGGAATATTAGATGGCAGTCGAGCATGTTCAATGACTCATCCGGCAGCTCACACAAGTCCTGGAAATTCTCAGAAAAAACAGGAGCCTACCAATTGTCACTTCCCTGTAGTCTGGCAACCGAGTCATCTTTGATAGCAAAGGCAACAGAGACTCTGCCATTCCCAACATTGTTTTCTTCCGATATGTCATGGCAAAAGCACATAGCCAATATTCAGGCATGAGACTGCACCTTCCTAAAAATAACTGAAAAAAACTGAAAATGTGCGTGAAATTGGGCAAAAAGTACCAAAAAAGCGGGCTGAAATTAAATAAAGTTATGGAAATTTTAACTATAAAAAAACTGAATTCAGTTTTAAACTGAAAATTCTCATGCCTGAATATTACCAACAAGGCTAATAGGATGCTAGGCCTGTTACGCCAGAACCTAAGATCAAGTTTACATAGAATACGTGAGCAAGCATATTTTGGCTTGGTCAGACCACACCTGGAGTACTGCAGCACAGTCTGGAGCCCCCACCACAAGAAAGACATCACGGTAGAAACCATCCAAAGCCATGCAGCCAGGTTTGTTCTGCAACGCTACCAATGTAGAAATAGTAAACAGTGTCACCTCCATCCTGCAAGATCTAAGTTGGAAATCTCTGGAATAGAAAAAAGATGCTGCAAGCCTGGTCAAGCTCTACAAGATCCAACACAACACTGTCGCTATCAACCCTGCCGTCTATATGTCTCCAATGATTCCAACTGTCACCAGATCCTACAACCCATCTAAACTTTGCAATATTACCGGTCACACCCAGCTCTACAGAATTTCTTGACATTCTCAAGAACAGTCAAAATCTGGAACTCCCTCATGGTCGCCATCCATTCTGAACCAACCTTTCAAGGGAGGCGTAGCATCAAGCCTGTAAGCAGAAGTCCAGTTTTTTACTTGCACCTTTCTAGTTCAGTGCACCAGATGAGAGTCTTCATCGCCAGCACCCTTGGTTCTTCAGGTTTTGTTTACAAGTTTCACCTATATGTCTGCACTGCACCTGATCATCTTTATGTCACCCTCAGCTTTACGTCCAATCTGATGGATCCTGACCTGAGCTGATACCTAAATATGTCTCTCTCTCTCTCAAGTGGTACTATTGGGTATATCAAACAAATAGATAATACTACATTTGCCTAAGCTGTTTTGAATGAAACTTCTCCAAAGTGTATACTAGCACGATTGGATAGTCTTGGGATTTTTAACATTTTCATGATCATACAAGTCACTATATCTCATATTCAATAAGAGCACTGCATTTTGTTACTATAGATGCAACAACGCAAAAAAATGCATTCAAATTTGTACCTTCTTTATCAGCTTTGACTTGCATGGCTTCATCTCTTTCTCCTTTCAGTCTTCGCAGAGTTTCCTGTACAGTGACAAAAGTTGGGCATTTTAAATTCTTCGATGCGGTTATCTGTTGGTATTGACTGACATTCCATAGGCCAGAAACTAATCAAGAATCACCTTAGGCCAGGGGTCCTCAACTAAATTCCTTAAAAGTACCACTTTAAAATGTAGAGAATTCTATAACGCCACTATATCCAATTGTGGAAGGGTTTGGCTAACAGGTGGGCTCATGGGCTCACTTCAAGGCCTCTAGTGTAGTCCATGTGCAACTCCCTGGTGGGGTCCAGGGGGCAGTTCTCCCAGAAGCTCTTGGATTTTAGCCATTTCATATGGCCTAGGATGGCTCTCCTTGGATGGTTTCTTGATGAATCAAGGTATAAAAATGGCCCTTTTCCCCTTTCTAGCCGCACACACCACCAATTGCAGGTTCTAGCCTTACATATTCTTTTATCTTTTTCTCTTGGTGGGGAAAATTGGCAAACACATGCTTTGCTGGATGATTTTAAAATATTTTGAACAGTACCTTTTGCACCCAATTATCAATTTGCATCAAATGCTCCTCTGTAAGTTACACAATTAAGGGTAGACGAGGTATTGTTGGTCGAAGCAACCTAAAAATCGATTTTCATTATCTAGATCAATATATTATTGAAAATTAACATCTTGATGTTTTGCAAAGAGTTCATTCTACAAATCGTATGCTCTGCAAACTTGCTTAATTTATTGTTGTTAATTAGTTATGTACATATAGTTTTGCAAAACATCAAGATGGCCATTTTATACCTTGATTCATCAAGAAACCATCCAAGGAGAGCCATCCTAGGCCATATGAAATGGCTAAAATCCAAGAGCTTCTGGGAGAACTGCCCCCTGGACCCCACCAGGGAGTTGCACATGGACTACACTAGAGGCCTTGAATGTTGCTGTTTCAGCCCTCTTCACAACGTAACTCAAGAACCGCAGCACCTATAAAAGTATATTCTGTGATATTTTAATTCTTCTACACGCTCGCTATGAATTGAGCAATGCAGTTTTTGCCAAAGCTCACTATCATTCGTAAAAAATGCTGTGAACTTCCAAATCACAACAGTTTAAAATAATTAATAACCTAAAAAAGACCTGTTGCAGCTGATCTATCTGTCTCACCATGCATCAAAGAAAAAAGAAATTGGTGGAATGTACAGACGCTAGACTAGGTGAGCTCAATCATCACCAGGGGAAAATAATGTACTTCTAATTATTTCCCTATGTGTCCATTTTTGTTTGTATTGGGTTTTTAATAACAAGATTAAAGTCATGATATAGGGCTGATTGTGCTCTCTTTGGGTCATTGGTTTGGTGATTTCCCATCTAAATAGCAGTTGTAAATGTAAGGGAGCTGGCTAATATCATACTTGGTCAATCGTACCATTAAATAGTTACATCCAAGTCCATACTAACCTCTCTTTCTCCTTGCTTGTCTTTTCCTTGTTTGACATATTCCTGTCTGATTTCATAGCCTTGATTCATCATCTCAATTTCTTTCTTCCTTCTCTCCGTTTCTTCCTTCCCCAGCTCGCGACATGTATTGTGACATGTGGCAGCACCGTTCCCTTTGAACTCATCACTTGCATCACAACAATCTTAAAAAAGATTAAAAGACAGATGAGATGTTTAGTTTCCTACTCTTACCTTGAGGAAACCTTTAGACATCAGAGAACAAACTAAACTAGATTATTAAAGGGTGGTCTTAACCCTGGAATTACGGAAACTTTCGGGCTTCATAACTGCTAAATTGTTGGTCTAAAGTATATAAAATATACATATTTAGAATGGCAAAGACTTGATGAATTCATCTGTGAGGCCAAATTCCTGTTATCCAAAAAATAAAAAAAACAAAACACAATTTATTTTGCCCAAATGTTTTCAGACTACGTAACAACAAAATTCTAGAGCAAATTTTTTTTTTATTAATTTTTAAAAACTAGATAAAAATATCTAGGACCCTTTTTTTATTTATTTTTTATTTTGACCAACTTTTTTTTTATTGAATATATCGCAAATTTGTACACTCATGCAGGCTGCTATCAGGGGAGTCTATGGTCGTCAGCACCCAAACACCCCCCCAGTTCTCGCACACTAGTTGACAAGGTATGTTTCCTCCTGTCAACTGCAATGTATGCAACGGTTGTTACCCGATAAATACACAATGAATCAATGATGGCATGGTTTTACCAACTGTGCAAGCGGCTGATCTCCCATATTTAATACTCCCTGGTTTTAATATGTTAAAGCAAAACTTGAAGACATTCAGTATCTAACTAAAGTAATTATTAATATTTAAACTGAAATAAAAAAAAACCTCAATTTTTGCACTTTAAAAAGTCAAATATCCTTTGTAATTTAAAAGGGGTTCAAGGTCACATGAAACAATATGCTATTCAAGCTAAAATACATATACGAGGACATGACCTTAACCTCTAACACAGGGGATGTAGATTTTAGGAGTTACCCATTCAAGTAACCCCATTGGAAATTCACTCTCCCTGTTGTGGAGATTAAGGTCATGTCTCCCATAGGGAGTACATGCATTTCATCTGGAATAGCCCAAAACAGCATATATAGGGAAATGAGATAAACCATTCAGAAAGAAAAAGGTAGGGAGGCTTATCAGGGTACTGTTTAGAGCTACTTACCACAAATACCGTCATTCACTCTAGACGATGGTATATATTTGGGCTTGTATCCCTTGTTACTGCAATGAAATCTACCATTCGGACATGCTGACGTTCCTGTTATGTAATGATACAAATATTATCAAAATCACTTGTATTATAATTATGTTGAGACAGGTGCACATACGATATGTGATATATGATATACCGTAAAACATCGTCTACAAGCATATATAGTGTTTTTGACGTAAACTAAATTACGTCAGAAGCACTCTATATGCTTGTAGACGAGGTTTTACGGTATATGCATTGCTTAAATCTTTTTGCAAACTTTCACCAAAAGATTGACATAATAATTTTAACTTAATTTTGAAAACAAATTTTAATCACAATTTTAACCTCAATCAGAAGTATTAGAAGAGACAAGGTGGCTATGTTGGCACAAAAGTAAAAGTTAAGTAAAGTGTCCGATATGTGCCATATTTCACAAACAAGTCTCCAAGTACAAATGTATAACATTAGTTCTGGGGCCTGAGCACTTTTGAAGACCTCACTGGATTTAGATGTTTTTCCTGACTTATAAACCTTCTGTCATGTTCAAGGGCATATGTCTGACATGGCATTAGGGCCTTTAATAGGCCTCATGGTTATATGGCATGTATCTGACGCTTGACTTGGAACCCTTCTTATAATGGCATAATTAGCTCTTCCTCCAAATGCACTGGTACTGAGCTGTGAAGTGAACTACCGTAAACGCTCGCCTAATGGCGCTGTGGGCTCCCTTGACATAACTGGAATTTTAGACACTATACTTAAAGTTCCTTCCCATAAAAATCACACCAGAAAATAAGGGCACATACCCTTAATTCTTGTTGGGTTTTTTTAGAGGAGTGAGCTCTCTATTTGTACATGAAATTTACCCCCAGGGCTAAGGAGCCCAAGAGCGCCATTAGACGAACGTTTACGGTATTCTTTTTTTTTTCAGAACCTTCCTTATCTACCTAAATCAATTTGAAGATAAACCTCAGCATCCAGATTTTCTGCTAGGCTTTCATTTTTAGTAGATTGTTGTTTTTGAAGGAAAAAACTGAGAATGATTAAAAAAAAATGCAATTATTATTAAAAAGTCAACTGATCTCTCTTTAAAACCTATGATAATTGCAAGTACAAAGGTAATAATACACATTTTTGAGTCAGTCCAGTTAGCTCTTACCTGGCTCATCACTGCCGTCTTTACAGTCACAGTAATCATCATTTAATCGGCTTCTATCTATCTTGGCTGACCCATCCAAGCAGGTGAAAGATTCTGGGTTGCTATAAAATGGTTCATCTGAAAGGACAAATAAAACATATAACAGGAATTAAAACATTCTTGGGCAAGGATTCTAAACCAGTAGTGATTTTTGTCATCAGTTCCAAGAATAAAATGGGAGCAGTGACAAAATACTCAAAATATTTCCTCCCATAAGGCAAAGTACAAGAATTTAATCTTTATTAATGTGTTTCGCATCCTTTGATCGCCAAATCTATCTTACACGATGGTTAATACTGTGCGGATCATAGGATAGACAGGGGAACCAATGGCATTAGTCTGAGACCCTTTCGTCAATTTTCAAATGCATTAAAACAATTTCTTGATGTCCCATTTGGCTACAATTTTGCTGGACTAACATAAAGTATCTTTGCTATCATATTTGCTTACTTTTACTGAAAACACATCTCTGAAGTTCTTTTGGACTTGACAATGCTTTGATCATGCTTGGTGTATGTCACCAACAGAGTAATTGGCATGGACTGCCTTTTGAGAAGAGTAAGAGCAATCACTCCTCTTTGCATAATTTGCAAGAGCGATTTATAGCTCATCTACATTCTTTATGCTTTTAATGGCCACAGGTGCTAACAGCTCTTCTAAAAAGCTCTTCTTGAAGAGACCAGAAGAGTATTCTACAGCTCTTTTCTCATTTTCAAAAGGCAGTCCCTGAATTGGCCTACATTAGAAATGACCTTTTTTAATTAGGTTCATCTACAGTTCATTAGATAGAACAGGTGGATGTGAATATTCATCAGACCATATAACACTACTTCAGGAGGGATGATTATCAATAGCTAAATCGAGGGCCCTATTGTATTTTAAAATCACATCATAGCACTGTGTGCCGAAATATGAAGGATTAGGCTAATGAAATGAAATGATTAGTTTGAATTTGTTTTTAAAATAAAAAGAAATTTGCTATTTTTGTAATCACTAGAAACATGATGAGGTAATCCTTAAATTTCCATTATTTACCACATCCTCTACCCCTACAACTAAGAAAAACTGCTGATTATTGTCAGCAGGGGATGTCAGACATTTTGAGAGTTTCAATTTTGATTATTTCCATTTCAATTTTCAGATAATTGACTTTTTTATGAAAATAATGAAAGTTTTGGTTAAATTGAAAAGGTGATGCGGGTGGGTGACAGTAAACTAATAATTTCATTACATAGGCCTTATAGCACAGTGTGTTGGTATATATATGTCAAGAACAATTTCCTGAGATTTTAAAGAAAATAATACACTTCAGTTCAGGAAGAAGTTTTTATTCACATGACATTGTGCCCTGCCAGGCTGCATGGCAACTGCCGTGTGTGAGTAAATAAATCCTTGACTTATAACTTAGTATCACAATCTATCGGTTGTTCAATATTCATACTATAGTTAGATAGAACCTTTCGAACAACATCCTGTATGAATGATTATAATTTCGAACAGAATCAATCTGGATTCCTACATTAACATTGATGGCTTCTTATGATCTGCCATTGGATTCCCGAGGGAGGTTGTTAGGTACATACGTATGAGATGCAGCCATCTGAAAAGGCCTAACTTAGATCATGCCACTTTTGGAAAGAAAATGAGGACGCATTCCACGGTTGTTTGATGTATATAGAATTGGCTTCATTATTAACTAAATGCAAACTATAGATGGCGCTATTTATCCTAAATCAGATTTCTTTATTTGCAAGGGGTAGGTGATTAATATTGTCATTAAAACTGCTGGAATCTAGGTGAAACAAGCAACAAAGAAATTTTATAAACATATTTTATCAAACAATAAAAGGAATTATTTGTATTAAAAGCTTGAAAGAGTAATTTCCAGTTACTAAATAGCGCCACCAACTTTGTTATAACGCTCATTCTACAAAATCCGGTGCCAATCCACTAAAAAAATTGAAAAAATAAAAGTTGTTCAAAAACCCTGCTTTTTGTGTTTTTAAAAGTAAATGTATCACTACTTTCAGATGTAAAAATTGCCAACACCACTTGCATATTTTTCTTTCAGGATGTCATGATGTTTTTTAACATTAAAACTCAATGTAATGTTAGCTACGTTACCGACTATAAAATCTCCGGTCTTTTCTCAATCCAAGGTCATAAAAAGCAAATTAAAGATCACTTGAGTGAAATGTAAAACAGATTTCACCATTTCATAGAAGTTTTGAAGATGCATAAATGAGTGTGTAACGTAGCTCACAGTAACGTAGTTCACTGGTTTTTAATGTTTTTAATGTGATTTGCGAAGGGTTAGAACGTTATGTCGGTTAATTCTAATATAAATGGGGTTCGACCACTGGTAGCTTTCACATATTATTAGGAAGTACATGTAATACAAGTGCATACTATAGAATTCTGGTAACGTAGCTCACCAATCTTAACATGGTCGGTCGAAATTTCAATGTTTACAACATTTCTATGCCAAAAATGCTACAGCATCACGATTTTTACTGTGATTTTTAAAAACCTATGAGTGTTTCCTTTCAAAAACCGCAAATTACATTGATACCTCTGTTTTACTTCTTTCCAATAACGTGTGTTAAAAAGGGGTAACGTAGCTCACAGCGTTTTTGGTGGAAAGTGCAATTTATTTTAGAATTACACAAAGACATTTTAATCACTAAAAAATAATGTTGATAAACAATATGATGGTGCGTTATCTAATTAAAAAACAACAAATATGTAAAGAAATCGCATTTATTCACAGAAAATATTTAGGGTTAGATGTGACACTTGAGCTGTGGAAACACATTTTTAGCGATTTTTGAGCCTTTGCAAGGGTTAATCAGGCTGAAGAAAGCATTTAAAGTATGGAAAACTATATATGTCCGTGTAGATCTCGTTGAGTTCTACCAGAAAAACAACATATTTGATGCCCTAAATGCTCGACAAAGTTTTTGTGGACCAAAGAATGGAAAAAAGGCTATTGGCACCGGATTTTGTAGAATGAGCGATAAATAGATACATTTTATATCCGAAAAGCTTCCAAAAATGCTATAAAAGTGAACAATTTTGTAAAAGAGGGGAAATTAAAGTTGAGAATGACTCAAAAGCATCTGTATATTTTATTATAATATCACATTTAGCTGTTTAAGCCTAATATTTGGTTGTGCATGATGTTTTGTTTGAAAAACTATTAAATGATCCCATCAAACAACCGTGGTTCGGATATCATTGATATTCAAACCCAAGACCTGAATGGCCTGAAGTGATTCAAAATAGCTGGGATTTTTGTCAGGGGGACTGCAAGTACACAGTGTCAGTGATGCATATTGTTCTGAATATTTAGAATCCAGGTCCAAAAGATAAACCTTAAGGGGGTACTACACCCCTGTGGTAAATTTGTGACTATTTTTGTATTTTTCTCAAAAAATAATAACACACTGGTAACAAAAGTTATGTATATTATTGGGGCAAGGAAACCAATTACTACAATGAAATGTCAGTGACTCAACACAAGCGGTTCAGTATATATGTAGGGTGTCCACTGTGCAGCGCACGGCGTACCGTTGTTTTCCATTCACACACAAGCACACGGCTTGTTGAACGCAAAAAGCAAACGTTTTAGAATTGCTCTCATTTGTTTAATATTTAAGATAGAGCTATACAACTTCGTAATACAACTAAAAAGGGATGAAATCAAATAGAAATCAAAAAAATATTGAAATCCGATGAGTATTTTTGCATCTACGATTTTCCAAAGTTGAGGTTTTTCCGACTCCGAGCGGCCATGTTGGTCGTTTTTTTGTGATGGCTCCAATATTTTTCGTCAAAATGGTGATTTATATCTCAAAATAGAAACTACACGCGGCCTATAAATGATTATTTTTATTAATTGTATATTAAGTACAGACTTCAATGCCCTATATACTGAAATCCCTAGATTTTTTGATAAAGGGAAAGTATTTTAATATTTTTTTTTTAAATGTATCACTTACGGAAATATGGTTCCGTGGCCCAATATACTGTATGTGATATCAAAATAAAACTTGTTCTGTCGGCTACAAGATCCATTAAAAAATCTCTGTAAATCGCCCACGTGTATTTTCTTTCCCATACATTGTCATACCATACCCGCCCGTTGGTTTCAATGAGAAACAAGGTGAAAATCAGCTGCTGTGTTGCCAGCTAGCTCACGCAATATCGTCCCGCTGTTAGTGCACATGACTAGCGTCGTGCAAAACCAAGGCATGTGCCTGTTCTGTATGATTGGCGCTGTCGAGTCTGCATGTGTTGCCGTATTCAACTAACACGTGGTTCGCTCGAAGCCGGTTGGGGCCGGTTCTGTGTTGGTGATTGTAAGAAAAAAAATGACTGTTCATCTTCTGGTACATTTTAGAGATGTTTTATCTCGAGTTTTATAAACAATAAAAACCAGACAGTTATGTGGTACAGGTTTTTGTTTAAAAAGATCATAGGCTTGCAGATGGTGAATAGAATGTTATTTCTATTTCTAACGTAATGATTTGTTTAAATGCAACCACGCAAACCATTAATATGTTGTCCCTCATTGATTGTCTACTACGATTGCTGGTCAATATGGTATCACCCAACAGGCCAAGTATGCAGTGATTACAGTCGCGCACGTGGTGTAGCTGGGCTATTCCATTTATTGGAATAGGGGTGATGTCTCAGGGTGATGTGTATGATATTGGAGGGGCACTTTTCAAAGCCCTAAATTTAGATTAGTTTTTCATTTTTTTTAAATAATACTTATTTATTTAGTATGTTTATTTTATATACAACATTTTGGTTGTTTCTTTTTTCGAATTTAAGCCCGTTTAAAAAAAATAAATTTTAATTAAAAAAAAAATACACACCAACATTGGGTGGTGAGAGGGGGGGAAGGGGGACCGGTAAAGAGGGATGGGAAGGGGTTTGGGGCATGAGGTGTGAAAGGAAGACATGCAAATAAATCTCTTTAAAAAAGTTTAAGACTTTTAACTTAATTGTTCACAAATGTTTTTTAAATATTTTCGTATTTTAATATAACAGGTCTCAAGTTACTGGTAATTTCATGAAACAGGAGAGGGGGATATGGGACTTTATCTTTGAGGTTTTTGTTTGTTTGTTTTGTTTTGTTTTTTGATTTGAATATGCTCAATCAAGTCAATTAAAGAATTGTTTGTTGATGTTCTTTCATATTAATCTTAGCTTTTAATTTTTGGTTCACATTTTGCAAGGGTTAAATTGCTCCTCGGTCTATACTTTGAAATACCCATAAACAACATGGAATATTCCACTCAGTTTGCAATTCAATGAGACTTGTATTAAATGATTTTTATTTTATTTTTCAACCATCCTATTTTTACATCAAATAGGAAACAAATGTACATTACATATAATCAGAACAATTCATAAAGCCTACATTTAAATACATGTGAACCTAAATTGAAGTTACAAAAATCCCTCAACATGGATTGATTCACTATACTTGTTCCATGCATTGAGCAGGCCTATACTCTATTATCTTTAACAAAAATATTTATACATTATAAACATGACAAAGACTAGAATTGTGTTCTTTCAAGTATTTTATTAGCAACATTACAATAGAAAATGTGAGCATTCATGTATGTACATGTGTTCCCTCAAGAGACAAAGGGTCGAAATTGAAGAACAATTAAAATTACCCCTTTAATTAAATGGAACATCCCATTTTAAGTATGTTATTTTAATTTTAAAAAGTTCATTTGAACAACATATCATACTTAATTCACTTCTCAACAATATTATACAGTTGCTGTCAAGTGTAAACAGATCACATTGCAAACATTACCAAACAAATTTATTATCACAAATCTTGAGCTTCATTTGTACCATCGCTGTAAGATATGCTAATTTATGCAAATTAAGCCTTAAAACTAACAAAACATCAAATTATTGAACATAAAACTTGATCCACATCATGTGTACTACCAACATGCCAAGTTACATAAAATTGCATTTCAAATAACTTCACAACAGTACTTTAGAAAATGTATTCCAATGTAGCACAATTTTGTTATTCCCCATAGAGATTGTACAGGCTTGATTCACAGGTGGAGCCATGAAAGCAATGCATTATGGGTAATATCAAATATGAGGCAAAACGATGTTTTTCAAAGTGCGATAACTCAAGAATGGCTATAGCTATTTGAATAAAACTTGGAATATAGTTAGACAAGGGATGAATACTTCCAATAACAAACATTGCAGTGTCAAAGAAACAGTAATTTTGTTTACATATTGTCTACAAAAGCGCCCTCTTTTGCACTTTTGACCAAAACGACGAAAATTGCGCTTTTTTGATGCCTTAAAACGGCTGTATCTGGGGACCAGACGGTCCGATTTTGATAAAAAAAATTTTAATGAGTGTCTTTCAACATACTCTTTAGGATAAAATTTAAAAAAATACACAATTAACAATTTAAAATTTTGACCTGGACACCCTAATATATGATAGGAAATGAGGTACATACTAGCGGTACCTTATTTCTTATCATACATAACAGGCCGCTTGTCTTGGGTCACTGAAATTCCAGTGTAGTAATTGGATTCCTTGCCCCTATCATGTACATAACTTTTGTTACCACTGTGTTATTAGTTTTTGAGAAAAATGCAAAAATAGACACAAATTTATAGAGGGGTGTAGTACCCCTTAAGCTGAATTTCTGCCGTCTGCTGAATTATACTCGATCATCGAGCGATTGCAATGAAACGCTTTTGAAAAGCGATGGGCAATCGCCGAATTTTGCGATGCATCGCTCGTCGCTTTTGCATTTATACTTATCACAGCGATAGTGATTGCAGACGACAATTAAAATGTTCGAAATGTCACAAAAGTACTTTTTTAGAACATCCATTTATGTAGGTATCCTAGGTGAATTCAAATTTGCCATCAAATTGCATCGTTTTATATATCAAATTAAAGCCCTTGAGTAAACTAAGCCAAAACTGAAAACCTTTTTTTCATAGCACTTTCCGTAGCAAAGTTACATCTTGTCAAAGATTGACTTTCATCAAAAAGATTCAGCTAGCAAAATTCCCCAAAACGGCATTTCGGGGTGTTTCTAGATCTTAGTCTCATGGCGATGGCAGCTTTTTTAATGGAACTGCTATCAAAATCCTCTAAAATTCCATATGCGACTTGATTATCACCATAAAAATCATATATTTGGGTCAAGTGAAGTATAGAAAACATATTTATGTAGGTTTCCTTCACCCACCTATTCTCGAAAAAAATTCAAATTTCTATGTAAATATGCATTGTGTTGGGGCCCGGTCTCGGCGAATTAAGCTGACTAGTAAATGTGTTAACTAAGGTTTGCCTAGGTTACCTAATTTATGTCAATAATTACATTGCTTTGAATTATAATTCATCACCGAAAGTTAATAATCGAGAAATATTAATTAATTAGCAAAATAATAGATCCAGTTGGTTGGAAATGATTAGTTCATGCATTCACGTGTCAAGTGATATCGCTGGGAAGTTGAGATTTGACTTCAAGTTCAACTCGCAAAACGACATCATTTTTGCCGCAGCGATTTGAATCGATTGATCGGCTTGACGCTCTGGAAATGTAAGTAAATATTGAGCATGCGTGAGAATCGCTTTTCTGCAAAAGCGATCGAGTATAAATTCAGCTTTAGAATATTAAAGATTAAACAGTTTTTATGGGAGATTCAAAATGAGTTTTTTTAAGCTTACCTACTTTTTTAGTTCTTTATCAAAGATCTAAGTTAAAACTTACTTGAAAGAGAAACTCCTCTTGGTCTCTTGACTTCTCCATTCGCAATTGATGACACTACTAAGAAGCACACACATGATGCATATAAAATGCGTAAATAACGAGAGAATGGGATGTTGAACTCTGAAAATAAATGCGACCCACGACTTTCAGTGAAGGCGGCCATTTTGTTGTAATGCTGTAAATTGTTTCTATATTGTTTACACTGTTAAATTTCCATCAACGAGTGTTTATTTTTAAAAAGAAAACCCTGCCCAATTTCTGATATCTATAGGTATTCTATATTATAATTTATTTTTAACTGATATGTTTGAATTGAATACGAAAGAATAAATGCCAAAACTTTACCAAACACCAGTAGCGTTTTATTTTATATTGTCATTACACACGTGTCCTAAAATTGAGGGCGCTGCCCGCTCAAAAAAAAGAAGAAAATAACAAAAACTAGATGATTTAAAAAATAAAATCAATTTATAGGGTCTGAAAAAAGGGCACTCCATTCTACTTGAGTATGATTCCGGGGATTCCAGGATGAAAAGTCCTAAATAACGAGCCCGGAATCATGGGCGTCAAGCAGGGGGTGCGGGGGTGCAGGAGGCGGGGGGTGCGGGAGGGGGCCGGGGGTAAAAGGTGCTGGGTTCACTGGACTTCAAGAAATTTTCTCCAACCCCAATGTCAAAAAGAAATCTATGCCACTGACATGAAGAAATTTAGACCAAAAAAAGGGGGGGAAAAACTTAAATCCACCCTTTTTTTTTTTTTTTCAACAAAATTTTGACGTCCGAGGTTCCAACTTTCCACCCCCCCACTAAAGTATTTATGAACACTCCCTAAGCTACTTGTAGCAGTAGATGTGGGCACTGATTAATTCACGACTGTACCTGTGATCAGCAGATGTTAGGCATTGATAAACTACCTGTTATTAGCAGAAGCTGTGGGCATTAATGATAAACTAGTACCTGTAGCAGAAGCTGTGGGCTGTGTTTAATATCAGCAGTAAATGTGGGCATTGATAAACTACCTGTAATCAGATGTTGAGCATTGATAAACTACCTGTTCTTAGCAGTAGATATGGGCATTGATAATTAACTACCGTAGGCCTACCTGTTATCAGCAGTAGAGATGTGGCCATTTAGCAGCAGATGTGAGCATTGATAAACTATACCTGTTATCAGCAGTAGATATGAGGATTGATAAACTACCTGTTCATAAGCAGTAGATGTGTGGGCATTGATAAATAACTACCGTAGGGTCTACCTGTTATCAGCAGTAGATGTGGATATTTAGCAGCAGATGTGGGTATTGATAAACTACCTGTTATCAGCAGTAGGTGTGAGTATTAATAAGCGATCAGCAGTAGATGTGAGCATTGATAAACTATAGGCCTACCTGTTATTAGCAGTAGGCCTAGATGTGAGCATTGATAAACTATCTGTTATTTAGATGCGGGCATTGATAAACTACCTGTTATCAGCAGCTAGTAGATGCGGCATGATAATAAACTATCTGTTTAATATCAGCAGAAAATCATGTGGGCATTGATAACTATAGCAGTAGATGTGGGCATTAATAAACTACCTGTTATCAGCAGTAGATGTGGGCACTGATTAATTAACTAACTACTGTACCTGTGATCAGCAGTAGATGTTAGGCATTGATAAAAGCTGATAAACTACCTGTTATCAGCAGTATATACGTGGGCATTGATTAACTACCTGCTATCAGCAGTAGATGTGAGCATTGATAAACTATCTGTTATTAGCAGAAGCTGTGGACTGTGTTTAATATCAGCAGTAAATGTAGGCATTGATAAACTATACGGTAGGCCCCTACCTGTAATCAGCAGTAGATGTTGAGCATTGATAAACTACCTGTTCTTAGCAGTAGATGTGGGCATTGATAAACTACCTGTTATCAGCAGTAGATGTGAGCATTGATAAACTACCTGTTATTAGCAGTAGATGTGGCATTGATAAACTACCTGTTATCAGCAGTAGATACGGCATCATGAGGGTACTAATTAACTACATGTTATCAGCAGCAGGTGTGGGCATTGATAAACTACCTGTTATCAGCAGTAGATGTGAGCATTGGTAAACTACCTGTTATCAGCAATTATAGATGTGGGCATTGGTAAACTACTTGTTATCAGCAGTAGATGAGGGCATTGATAAACTACATGTTATCAGCAGTAGATGTGAGCATTGGTAAACTACCTGTTATCAGCAGTAGATGTGGGCATTGATAAACTACCTGTTATCAGCAGTAAAAACTACCTGTTATCAGCAGAAGATGCGGCATCATGAGGGTATTGATGATCTAACGTGTGGGTGTGGGCATTGATAAACTACCTGTTATCAGCAATAGATGTGAGCATTGATAAACTACCTGTTATCAGCAGTAGATGTGGGCATTTATAATTAACTACATGTTAGGGAGTGTTCATAAATACTTTGGTGGGGTGTTGGAAAAGTTGGAACCTCGGACGTCAAAATTGTTTTGATCCCCCTAAAAAAATTGGGTGAATTTTATTTTGATCCCCCTTTTATGGTCTAAAATTTGTTTGCCCCCCCCCCCCCTCATGTCCTAAAAAAGAAACCAAAAATATACATCATTAACAGTGGCATAGATTTCTTTTTGACATTGGGGTTGGAGAAAATTTCTTGAAGTCCAGTGAATCCAGCACTTTTGCCGACAAAATAAGTTTACGGTAGAAATGCCATTAAAAAATGGCATATTGAAGCTAAACTACTGAAATATAGTACAAAACTGGAATTAAATTGCGCGAAGCGCCAAAAAATTTGCACTTTTTATTTTAAAATGACCAAATATGGGGTTAATTTTGGTTAGAAATCAATATACAGGCGTCAACATGGGGGAGGGATGATTATATGGACCATCTCGATCCCATCAAAATATTGGGATTTATCCCCTCATCCCCCCCCCGGGATCTACCCCTATGGTCATTAACTCATTAGCTAAAAATTACCGTTTGGAGTTATTACTCATTGGAGTCATAGGCCTAGTGTTACACCCAAATTGTAAAGTGCGCACATTTTGTTGATTTGTAGCTTGAGATTACAAAATTGAATAGGCCTACTTAACATTCATGCGCGCGGAGGAATGTACATGCCTTCTCGTACATTTTACCCCGGAATTTTACCCTCAATTTTTTTACCCCCCCCTATTAAGGACTGAATTGTTTTTGATCCCTCCTTTTAGGACCCCAAATTTTTTGATCCCCCCATATTTTCCACCCCCAAAGTATTTATGAACACTCCCTTATCAGCAGTAGATAGCATTGATAAACTATATATACCTGTTATCAGCAGTAGATGTGGGCATTTATAATTACCTACCTGTTATCAGCAGTATAGATGTTGGGGATTGATAATTAACTACCTGTTATCAGCAGTAGATGTGGGGATTGATAAACTATCCCTGTTATCAACAGTAGATGTGGGCATTGATAAACTACCTGTTATTAGCAGAAACTGTGGGCATTGATAAACTATACCTGTTATCAACAGTAGATGTGGGCATTGATAAACTACCTGTTATTAGCAGAAACTGTGGGCATTGATAAACTATATACCTGGAATATCATCAGTAGATATGGGTATTGATAAACTATAGCTGCTATCAACAGTAGATGTGGGCACCGATAAACAGAGTTGTGTCAAGTTGGGTCTTGATCATTGAGAGACGTAGGCCTATAGGCCTAACCTGTAAAGTGTGCTGAGGCTTGTGGATCAACGTCTAGGCGTTGTGCCTGTGCGTAGCGCACTATAAATCACTGCGCTTTTTTTAAAAAATATGATAGTAGTTCAGGGCAGGGCATGTATGTGTGTAACGTAACGGGTGTTGTGTAAAAGGTCTGGGCAGGTATGTTGGTACGAGTAACGGGTGTTGAGTAATTAGAGATATGCTAGGCCTAGTTACGAGAACCGCACAACTCAAGGACCGCGAAATCTAGTCGATTACTATATACTTGTTACCAGTAGGTGTGAGCATTGATAACTACCCGTTATCAGTAGTATAGATGCGGGCTTTGATAAACTACATGCTATCGGCAGTGGATGTGGGCATTGATAATTACATACATGTTATCAGCAGTAGATGTGGGCATTGATACATGCTATCGACAGTAGATGTGCAGCTTGTGGACATTGATAAGTAACTACCTGTAATCAGCAGTAGATGTGGGCATTAATAAACTACCTGTTATCAGTAGGCCTAGTGGATGCATGTAGCTGCATGTGGGCATTGATAAACTACCAGTAATCTGGTAGTTCTTTTCTACTATTTGGCAGAAATTGGATGATAATTTTGGTACCAACACAAATGTTTTACCTTTACCAACCAGAACTAATTATTGTGTGGCTAGTTTTAATTTTAATATTATTACTGAAAAATGTATTTCCAAGATGATTCTTAGATCACTTCCCACTGAAAAGGCTACTGGTCTTGATGGTATCAATACTAAATTTCTGAAAGCTGGTGCTAGTGCTCTTGTCACACCTCTTGCTCGTATTTTTAATCTCAGCCTTCAGACAGTTGTTAATCCTGCAGTTTGGAAACAAAGTAGAGTGAGCCCTGTCTATAAAGATGGCCCTGTAATGTCTCCAGCAACTAAAGGCCCATCTCTGTCATTCCGGTGATCATGAAGATCTTTGAAAGACTTGTCTACGATCAAATTTGTGCTTTTTTGTCACAAAATAACATTTTATGTCCTGAACAGGGTGGTTTCAGACCCAGACACTCAACACTCGTGTTGACGTAACAGATTACATTTTAAATCACATTGATCGTGGTAGTGATGTGGGGGCCATTTTTTTTAGACCTGAAAAAGGCCTTTGACACGGTCAATCACCCTATCTTGCTTTCGAGACTTCAGAGTGTTGGTGTTTGTGGACTGGAACTACGCTGGTTCTCCTCATACTTGGGAGAAAGAAAACAGGCTACCAAAGTGGGAAATTTACTTTCTGAACTCGCACCTGTGTCATTTGGGGGTACCCCAGGGGTCAATCATGGGGCCTCCTTTATTTAAGATATATATCAACAATCTCCCTACAGTTGTCAAGAATTGCAAAATAAACCTTCATGCCGATGATACTGCTATTTTCTTAGCCAGTAGAAACATTGATGAAGTAAATGGTGTTTTAAATACTGATATGCAAAGTGCTTCACCAACAACATAGGCTTGCATTGAATGTTACTAAAACCAAAACTATGCTGTTTGGATCTGCGCGTAAACTTGCATCCTCTGGTCCTCTTACTGTTCATATCAAAGATCAGCCCTTCAGTGTGTCCCACATTTTAAGTATCTTGGCATTTTTTTGACCAGCGCTGTTGACTTAAAAACACCAAATTGATAAAATTTGCATGTCACTTTGTTGTATACATCCGTTGTTTTACCTATAGTTGATTATTGTGATCTAATTTGGTCAAATGCAGGCTTAACTCTCCTGAACAGGTTGGATCGCCATCAAAAACGTCTCGGTAGAGCAATCATTGGCGTCACAATGCGCACTCCAACTCAATTCGTCTTTGACTGGGAAACTTTTTCTGATCGTCGTAAATATCATATCTGTCTCAATGTTTGTAAATGTCTTGGGGGCTGATATTTTCACCAAGTGTATTGATGCTTATAGTAATTATACTCTCAGATCATTGACCTCTGGGAATTTGGTTATTAATAAGATGCGCACTGAGACTGGCAACAGAACTTTCCTGTTCAGGGGGGGCTAAGGCCTGGAATGATCTTCCCCGAAACATCAAACATCCTCTTCCTGTCAACACTAATATGTTATTTTAATTTCTTGTAGCTAGTATGTGTATAATTTATATGGTATTAAGTGACTTTTATGTATATTTTTAAATACTTTTAAATACATGTTTGTTGTTGATCTGTGTTGTATCCTGGGCAGCAAGGAGAACAGTGCTGGTCACTGATTGCATGTCCCAGGTTAAAGAAGAAATAAATAAAAATAAATGAATAAATTTAAACGAAATTCATTCATCATAATTTGAATCATTCTTTATTGAAATTGATAATGTAAAGAGTAAGAACATCATTGTGGGATTAAGACCACCATCAGCAGATAAAATAGTATAGAGATTTTGAGTCTGTCCCAAAAAAAGCTAAAAAAATCAGCTCAGCCAAGAACAAGATCTCTTGGGTGATTACAATATTGATTTGCTCAAATAAAAAAGCAATAGACATTACTTGAGTACAATCTATTCATCTTTTACCCAACAATTGATAAAACGACTTGTATTACCAGAACATCTGCAACTATTATTGACAAATTACGAATTGTAGTGCCATTCACCAATCTGGAATTTTTGTAGCAGATATCAGTGATCATTTTACTATTTTTACTAACACTAATATTAGAATAGATGGAAATAATACCACACCCAGTAAAACTTCAAATCAACTGAATATAAAAGACAAGTTATGGATGGTAAATGTGTTATTAAAAACACTTTCATTATAAACATCTCAAAAAAGTAACTAACCCCCCCTTAAATAATGACCATTATTAAAAAACGGGTGATTGTATTACAAATCTGTAAAATGCGTTGGAAGCAGAATTTATTTTTATTGATACCTCATTTGCAGCAATTGACTAAATATTGACGCCACAGCGTACATTTAAATCAATGTAGCCCAAGTATGGAAGGAAATTATCTGTGTAATGATATCTGAGTGTTTTTGTATTGTAAAAATTTGCATGTAAGTGCAACTTTCAAATCTGGACCTCGTTACATTAAATTGACCGGTGTTTTATTGTTTTCTGGGCTATCGTATCAAATGAGGTGTCAAAATGCGCAGAAATAAATTCTGCTTCCAACGCATTTTACGGATTTGTAATACAATAGCCCCTTTTTGAATAATGGTCATTATTTAAGGGGGGTTAGTTACTTTTTGTGAGATGTTTATATAGTTAACATGGTTAATTGGAATGACGTACTAAATGACGAGGTGGATACAATGTATACTAATTTCATTTCTAATTCAGTGACTATATCATAAATAAAAACACTGTAGATTATCATTACGGCTGTATAATGTCAGTAATTCTATAAGGATTTAGTCACATTTATAAGAAACATTTTGAAAGAATTTGACTTTCCAAATATAATTTGAACTTGGTATATCTATTATGTACAAACATGATAATGGACTTTACCGAGTGTCTTTGATGATTTGTTTATAAAACAGTCTGAGATCCATGACTTAAACACCAGAAATAAACGTCGTTTGAGGCTTTCTTTTATCAAAGACCTTTCTGTGAAACAATATATCAAATATGCGGCTACTAATTTATGGAATCCGAATAATGCTGATACCAATTCTGCCATGTACCGGTATTTAAAAAGCATCTTATGCAAAGTTACTATTAATTCTTGTTGTCTCTATTTTATGTGACCACATTGAAAATTTATATTTATATTATCTATTTGTGTCGTGCATTTCTTAAGTTGCTATACTGTTTATTGTTATTTTTTAATAGATGTTAATTCATATTAGGATATGGCAGCTTGTTGTTAGTTATTCATTGGACTGACAATCTGCTGCCATGTCCAATGATGAATTAACCAAAAACGAGTTTCAGGCCTCTTCATGGCCTTTTCCTGTGATTCCCTCACTCATATATATTGTAATATGATTTTTATATTATGTATTCTATTATTGTTATATGATGAGCGAAATAAATAAATGAATGAATGAATGAATGAATGAGCAACTACCTGTTATTAGCATTAGACGTGTACATTTATAAATTCCCTGATATCCGCGGTTAAAAATAGATGCGTGCATTGATAAACCACCTGCTATTAGCAGTAGATATTATGTGGGGATTGATGAGCTACCTGTTAGCAGGCGCGTAGCAAGCGGGGGGACAGGGTGGACGAAGTCCATGGGCCCCGAGGGTTCAGGGGCCCCGAGCACAAAAGCGAGAATTAAATAAGGGCTGATAATGGAGAGCAGGGCCGGATTTTTATACCATTGGGTCAGATGGGCCCGGGTCCAGGGTCCAAACAATTTTGGGGCCCCAAAATTGCCCCATGCCGCCCTACGTATCTTTCTTTTAACCCCAATGACAACATGTGTTTTGGTAAAATAGGGCAAATTTGTAAAAATTTCTGCGCTTCGCACAATTCAAATAGCGAAATTCGTGTTGATCTGGGGCCAAAATAGTCTGAAATTGAATTGAACAAAATATATTCGTCTCCCTTAGTCCCCCTTTAGTTAAACCAAAACTTGGCCACTGACATGAGTGCACATGCCTTCCCCAGCACGTGAGTTCGGGGCCTCCAAATTTTGGCCTGACCCAGGGCCCCATAAGGTAGGCTAAATCCCGCCTTGGTTAAAAGGGCCCGTACTGCTCCTTGTCCATGGGCCCCTGATGCTCTTGCTACGCCCCTGCCTGTTAGCAGCAGTAGATGTGGACATTGATCAACTACCTCTATCACCAGTAGATGTAGGCATTAATAAACTACCTGCTATCAGCAGTAGATGTAGGATAAACTGCCTGCTATCAGCAGTACATGTAGGCATTGAGAAACTACCTGATATCAGCAGTAAACGTGGGCATTAATAAACTACCTGCTAAAAGCAGTAGATGTGGGCATTGATAAACTACCTGCTATCAGCAGTAGATGTAGGCATTGATAAGCTATACCTACTATAAGCAGTAGATGTGGGCATTGATAACCTATATGCTTTCAGCAGTAGATGTGGGCATTGATGAACTACCTGCTATCAGCAGTAGATGTGGGAATTGATAAACTACCTGTTGTCAGCAGTTGATGTGGGCACTGATAAACTACATGCTATCAGCAGTAGATGTGTGCATTGATAAACTACCTGCTATCTGCAGTAGATGTGATAGCAGGTATTTGATTTTGCTAACATATCAAGAAAATTTCAAGACACACATCGGTAGCAGGCCAATAATGCCCACATCTGCAACTTGGAACTGCACTGAATCATAAACAGGTAGTTTATCGCCTCATGGGGCTATTAACTAAGGGCTGTCATTTGCATTTTGGAGGGGGAAGAGGTTCCAAATATGTGGGTTGTCATAATGCTTTGGCATACTAAAAATAGGGGGGGGGTAATTAAATTGCATACAATTGTATGTGTGTCAGATCCGTCTGTACAGTTCACTACATAATGATAACAATAAAAGAATAAAACAATTCTTTGATGAGAGGAAGACAGACTATTGACTGATTTGGTTAAATTTTGAGTAAACTCACCATAAATCACTGTAAAAATCTCTAAAAATTTAGCGTTTTCGACATAAAAAAAATTTAAAAAAAGTTCGACATTTGTAGCCCGTCGGTACAGTTGCAATTTGTACCCCTTGGTCTCGAAAAGCTAGCTACAACCACTGGTGTGCGTAAAACTGCAATATTTTTCAATATCTTTATGAACATATAATATTATTATATACTACTATCTTCAGTAGATAGCAAGGCGTGGTCGTAAAACTATCTATAGTTAAACAAAAAATTCGGGGGGTAAGGAAGAAACAAAATTCCCGGTTGCATTGTTTTAACCCGGTAGAGAGAGACTGTACATAAAGTCTTTGAGCTTCAGGCTTTATTGGAACAATGTGCGCGGCAAAAATTGGTATTTTTGCACAATTTTGGCCCATGGTTGGGGTGAATTTTGGTGGAAAACAGGCTCCTTGCCCCTTATCTTTTCCTTTGCCATCCCGATTTCATCTTTCAATTTTTATCAAGCCACCTGCCACCCTCTGACTACGCTATTGGAAATGAAACTATATTCTTCTGCTATACCATTTATTTTGGTTTTAGTGAGGATATTTACAAAGCTTAACAAAATGCATCAACAACAAAAAAAGACCCAAAAAACAAAGACCCATACTGATATTTTGAAATGATTTCTGTCATAAAGTATCTTTTGCAAAGTTTTGAAATTAAAAGAAAGTAACCCTATCTGTTTTCTGCCATTATGATGACTGAATTTTTATGCGTGAGAGCCTAAAATAAAACACTTCTCATCAGCCAAATATGCATTCCAAGATATACCTCTCAAATAAGAACTCCTTCGCGTATATCTGTAATCATTCAAATGCGTTTTAATTTTTACTAACTAGAATATTAAGGAGTCAACAAAATTACCAAAATTTGACACTTCCGTTCAAATTTTGGGAGTTGAAGCTTTGATATTTTCGATATTGGTTCTCGAAGACTTGTAGAATATAGGGTAATCTGAAAAATACCTGATAATATACAACGAAAGTGTCAGGTTTATATGATTTGTATTATGACATGATCAGGAGTGGATGATCAAATTACTTATAGGTGAATTAATTAGGGTTGAGCTCAAATATTGTACGCTATGTACAGGACAAGTTTCCTCCGTTCGTGGGCATAGAAACATGTGAACCACTGATTAACTGGGGGGGGGGGGGTGAGAAGGTACCCCAAAACCGTGGAACATCCCTGTATACCTTCAACCAAAAAGACCCCACCCCAGCCCAATCCAGGGGATTAACGTTGGGTGGATAATTATTCTGATATATCTTTTCTTTGGTACAATTAAAAATGAACTGTCATTCTGAAGATATTTGGTTTCGTTCGAAGGTTTTTATTCCAAAAGGGCTGCTCTCCTGAGGGTTTTGATTTAAAAAGGGCTATTCCTCTGGTAGGTTGTAAATATTTCAAAATGTTACTTTTCTGGAAAATTATTAATTCCAAAAGGTGGGTTCTCTGGGTAGATTTTATTCCAAAGGTGTAATTTCTAATCATAGGGTTGTTTCTTTGAAAGGTTTTCAGTGAAAACAGATGGTTCTCTTGAATACATTTTTGTCTTCAAATGTGTCATTTCTCTTTCGTTATTCTATGGAGTTTTACTGTGTAGATAGGAAAAGGAACTCGGGTTTGAATTACACATAGTATTGCAAGCAATAACACATTGGTATACGTCACTTATATTTCCCGGTTCCTATTACCATCGTCAGATTCATATTACATACAAAGGTGTTATGTATCAGCATGACTAAATTCATTTTTGAAGGTGAAAACCTGAGGGTGTTCTTGTAAAAATAGGTCCCAATAAATGTGTAGATTTCTGACAACATGTTTATCTCATTGTACTACCTGTAGTGTGCTCATTCAGTATCTGCTTTATTATTACTACTATTATTCCTAAAAATAGCAGCAACCAATGTATTTGTTTTTACGATATGATTTTTCATATGAAAATCTTATTTTGTCGATGGCATTTTATTTAAACACCTTCATTCTTGGTATGTGTGAAAGTAGTCATGCTTTTATATTAAATTTGATTTAAATGACCACTGCGAAGATTTCTTGATTTTTAGAAATTTTTATTTTTCACTGCATTTCATTTAAATGACCACTGCGAAGATTTCTTGATTTTTAGAAATTTTTCACTGCATGGTTCAGAGATGCCACTTGCTTGTTGAAAAAAATCAGGAAGTTGCGAAGCGTAGCCACTCATTCATTGCCAAAAACTAATCCTGAATTTTTGGCTAAAAATGGCAAAAATCCGGAATCAGGAAAAGTGGCATCTCTGATGGTTCAAATTGTAAATTGACTTCTCAAAATTTAACAACACATTGCAGACAGAAAATAATTACATCAGATACAATGTTTCACAGTATCGTAAGAGTTTTATTACTTCATAGCAGAGTCAATTGATAACTACTCGTAAGAGTATTAAACAAATGAAGTTGTCAAAGTCCATTCTAACAGTTATTTTACATCACAAGTCAAAACAAAAATGTCAATAAATTGATTAATATGCTTGTTTGTAAACATAATACCAAGCTCTTTCTCCAAATCTGACCATTTTACGTAAGATCAACTCTTCACACCATCCAAAAACCGGAAGTTACAATAGTGATTGGGCTTATTCCAAGTTTTGAAATATTTTCTAAAAATATCAAGAGCTATCTTAAGAACCACTGAACCAATACTAGGCTTGTTTATACTCATTTTAATGCATTTTTCATGCTGATTACAAATATGGTCATGAGAATTTACAGTTCTGAAACTTTTGAATAAAAAAACAAAAAATTGAAAACTTGTCGTCTACAGTCGACACCCGCATGGAGAGAGTTAACCTCTAATCAATCAATGCCAAATTAAGTTTGACTTCAGTTGAGGTAACATGTAATTATATCATATCTTTATAAGAAAGAATCACTGACAATTTGAATATTTCACTTGGCGTGATCCAGACACAATTCAATCAATCGGCCCTAACATGGCAAAATTCAAAATTTGCTGTTTTGAGAAAAACACATTCAAAGTTTCACCTTTAGACTTACATAACAAATTTGATATTACTTGCTGTGATGAATTCAGAAATATGCGGTATGTTTAATTGTTATTCTCATTTAAAAATAACGTTGTTTTGCCCTTGTTAGCCTAATATGGCAAACCAACGTATCTCTTAACTTTCCATTGTTTCCAAGATACTTTCATTTGCCAAACAAGTATGCTAAAGTGCACCACATAACTTGTTTTGCCATATAAATGGGAAAGTTGCAAAATAAGGCAGAGATATGTTATGCTTTCTTTAAAACGGTACGCTTTTGTAAGACCTTCAGAAATGAGCAGAGCGCCCTCGATTTACCCTAAAATGACAGTAAACGGAAAACAATTTTAATTTTGAGTTACACTGTTTTGCCATATCAGGGCCACTACATACTAATACAGAACTTAAAGAAGTATTATAGAATTGGTATTCATGACATGTGTGTACTGGGGATGAGAATGGACGTTAGATTACTCATAGAATCATGAAATTTGTATAGAAAGGGAAATATATATTTATATATTTGTATTTAATACTGTAAGACAGCTCAGTAGATGGCAGGCAGAAAAGATAAAACCTGTAATCTTATATACATCATCTATAATCAGTTAAAAAATAAAGCATTTCATGTCTGGCATAATAAGGCATACTATATGCACTGCTTTGATCATCTAGATCTGCTCTGGATCTACGTACAACTACATTTTTAATATTTCTTGCATAAAGCCATAATTAAGACTTTATTTGCTATACGGTACAGGATTTTCCAAAATTATTCACACATAGTACCTATCTATGTGACCAGGTTATTTGAATTTTTTACATGACCTTTTACATGATCACGATAACAACCTCTCTACCAAAATTTCAAAATTTGAACAACACAAGATCATTATTTGCCATAAATTGTCACCGAAAAGTTGTCGAATCATTTACCAATGTAGTGTTAGCTTGTGAGCTCTGTTGATTCAATTGGTTTTCTGCACACATTAATTATGTCAGACATGAAAAACTTTAATTTTGTTCTATTTGAACTTTACATGTCCTTCTTACAAAAACAATTGTACATTTGGTTTTATAAACTTTCATTATTGATTTCCCCAAAGACAGGAAGTAGTTACAAATCATCTCAGTAACTTACAATTAATACTATGAATTCAGTACCTTGTGCACTACATACAGACTGAAATTAAGGTAGTGATAAGCACCTATTCATTTATGGAAAGGCTAATAATACAATCATCTTCCTTGTGGGTCCTTCTCTAGTGTATCCTCAGTCCCTAATAACACCCTGGTATACTAATGACCATGAGCGAGCATTAACTATAAGCAAGGGTTTCATTTTTGGTAATGCCTACATGTTGCACACTAAGACAGTGGCGTAGCGTGGGTCATCTGATTGGGGGGCACCGGGTCTGATGGGGGGGGCACAAGCCATTTTTCGGCCATTTTCCTATGTTGCTACGCCACTGCACTAAGATAAGTATTTGACCTCTTACATCCTCTCTATGCAGCACATGTATAGGTGACTGCACTTTTGGAATGGTAAATAGACTTTAAAATCTATTGCAAGTTATATTGAGGAGGCTAGCACACCACCTGTAAGCATATGATAATCATCTCTATCTTAAGCATGAAACTGTCAAATACCCAGGTACTCTACTTTGTTTTTTATTTATTTTTATTTTCAGGAAAGGTAGCACAATACCTTGCATAAAACTTTATTCTCATGAACAGTCAGGCCAATATAATTTGTCTAAATTCATCATAGGACAGAAAAAAACCATGAGGACCAAGAATGGAACCTTGGGGTATTGACCCACTAGATATGTTTTGAAATCCTTTTCTATGGATGACCACAAAATCTGAATACCTTATATTGCTTTTAGAGTCGATTACATTTAAACCTTACTATTGGATGGATTGGGGAAGGAATAAGAAAAAAAAAGAAACTTGAGATTTTATGACAACAGTTTCTATAGACCACTTGACATCACTGTTTATCAACAAAGGCGAGGGACTCGTCTATCGATATGCTCGAACGAGCCGCTACACTGCTCAATGGCTTTCCTGTACTATATGAAATGTGGCGGGCGATTTAAAATGCACATGCCCTTAGCAGACAACGATGCGTACGCACACTGCAGGGCAAAGAACAATGGAAATAGCCATAATGCGCGCAAGATACTGCCGGGCAATGACGCCACATGCCAAGTGGTCTATAAACAATCACTTATGTCATCAATTTCGCATCAGTTTCCATGGTGATTGAGACATACAGTCACTGCTTAATAAATGTACACCATGTTGTTGACACAACTATGATAAATAACCTTTACATTTTTACATCAAAATTGTAACAATTTCTTCATAGTACACAAAATTTGCATAAATGTTTATGCTTTAATTATAAAAAAAAAAAGGAAACTTATCAGTAAGTTTCCATTTGTCCAAGCACTACTGGAACCATAAATACAAGGTGGAGATGGTTTGTGTGCGTGTCTAGAGTGGGGGTTGTTAACAGGTATTTTATTATCAGAAAAAATAAATTTTAGTTTATGAACCTCATAATTGGCATCCAATAGCATATACACTTACATTTGGACTAACCTATAAGATATAGCAAATGAAGTTTCAAAAAGGCTTGTTTCAGAAGACCAGTCTCATAGTTTTTAAAAACTTGTGATTTCACATAAGAATTGAATGCTTGACTCATTGAATCATACCCAGTGCATTTACTAGTATCCTTATTTGTCAACCATTTGCTTATACTGCTATGCATATGAATTTACATTGCAAGGAATGACCTCAAATAAGTCAAAGGTCTGATATCACTCCTTTTGTGACTCACACCTGTTATCATAGAATAAAATATTAATATACTGTCTTTCTTCTGTAAACCTCTCAAATTCATTTCGAACAGATTCTACACTATACCTCTATCAAAACTTAAGATATTAATATTTATCATACTTAAAAACTTTGGCTTCACAACTTCAAGCAATAATTCTTTCTTACTACTCACTACTACTTTGAAAAGGGCAAGATTCGTACAGAACATGATAAAGAAACTACTATCGGTAATTCCATAATATTCTTCACACTGCACGCTTTACAGATAAGTGCATTATAATGCATGAAGTGTATTCTTGTATTCTGAAATTACACTGAGGAAAATGACAGTGCTTGTATTCATGGCACATACATGTATGTATGTAAATTTAGTCAGACGACAGCCATAGAACAACTGGGCCTGATTTAAACTTTATTATGTTTGCTCACTTGCAAACCAAATTAAAATGCTACTTTACGATATATTATTTAAGAGAGTAAAAATTACATGTCTTCCACACTAATGTGTTTAATGGTACACTTAAATAGTTTCCCAAACAAAACTTAGTCTGCAAAAAAAACCCTGGGCTATCAAATAGCAGCAACATTTGACAGCAAGATCATCTCTGAAGCCACATTCTTGTTATAGTCTAGCTATAAATCTACCTCGAGTCACCGGCACTAGCTTTGAAGATCAGCATGTTCTGTGTTAGTTAAGCATTACTTGGTGCCTTTACATACTTTTACGCACACGATCAAAGTGGCGCATATGTACACGAAAAGAAACAACGCTAAGCCAACACAGCACACGCTGAACTTCAAAGCTAGTGCCGGTGACTCGAGGTAGATATATAGACTAGAGTAGTATCCCATAGATTTTGTGAAGCTACAAAATATTTGAATAGATACAGCAGAAATCAAACAAAATATACAGAAATAGTACTTTCTCTAGTTTGTTTTCTATTTTAGAAAACAATTAGTACTTTATAACATTGTACACTTATGTATTGGAAATGTGATGCTCAGATGAAAGAAACATTTCACAATTTAAAAACAGCGAGATGATAACAACATTTAAACATTGGAAATAAAGCACACAAGTAATATTAATAAAATAAAGCACACAAGTATACTAATAATAAAATAAAGCATACTTCAAGTTATGGAAACAAAATATACAAAATCATTAGGAAATGTGTTGCATTTAAATACTGCTACAAAATAGTGCACCCTTCCTTCTGTAAATAATACATTGAGATAAGCTACAGCCTTAACCTCAACAATGCTGATCCCTTGAAATTATACAGCACACACATCAAAACTATATACATGGTGACTTTTTAAGGTGGGTAGGTACATGTAGGCAAACTTTATCACATTTTCTACCTTACAGGGGCATATCACACAATGATTCTCATTCTGAGTTGAATTGCTTCTCCTAGGGCAGCACATAGATTCTATGTATGCAAAGAAGGAGTTAGCTCATAATAAAATAAAATAAAATGTACTTCATACTACTAATGCAAAGGAATATACTTCAGCCATGTCTGTGTGAAAACAGTTGATAAGTATGAGCTTTTTTTTTTTATAACAAAGTTATGAATCAACACCATCTACTTGATTGAATGGAACATACAACAGAATCCTGTGTATCATTACCTCACAGGCCATGGTTTTCACTCTTCCCATATTATGTATCTACAAATATATGTGTGTCATAAGTCTGTTCCTCCCCCATAAGAAAACCTCTTTAGCTTGCTTTAAATTAAACTTGCATAAATAATTTGATATTAATTTGTTACTGGTTATTGTTTTAGATTAATATAAATGTCACTTGGCAATTTATTTGAAGTTGTTGTCTCTTTATGGTCGATAACCTCTGAAGGTATGCAAACCTTGGTTATTGTTCATTAAAATCCGAGGTCTGCAGACCTTTGAATCCATAAAAACATACAAAATTAGCTCTGAAAATCTAGAACAATGGCCAACATATTTTTTTCGCTGCAATGTGCCTTAGGGTTCATTGCAGCTAGTAGCCCAAAGGCAAATAAACAGAGGGGGTACATTCATATTGATGCTACGCTCCAGGGGAAGTCAGAATATAGGCGGAACAGACTTACGACACACTGTATAGTAATGCGTTCTTAGCTTAAACAAAGAGTAATGCTGTTCTCTTGAATATCTTTAAATAATGATAATAATAAAACCCTGTGATGGAGGTAGAGGTCAAATTGTAAGATATTACTAGTGGATGTACAGGTTAATGAACTATGCCCTTGGAATTGAGACAATCTGGGTTCACAGTGATTGATAAATGTCTGCATCAGTCTAGGCGTATTGCACTGATAATTACTGGCAGTAATCTTCAGCCTGTAACATATGTTGTGGATGTCAAGGTTACTATTGTACTGGTTAAAACAACTTGAAATGCAAATTGAAGGCTATCCTGAGGTTATAGTTTGTTCGGCTTATTATTGGCAAAAAATTATTAGGTTTTGCAACTAGCGTACTGTGTGTACGCCATTCTATATCAATACACAATGTTATGATTCCCATTTTGTTGCCAATTATAAGCCAAACAAACTATGGTTTAGTGGTATATAGCCTAATACTTAACAGAAAATATTTGACATGGCCTTAACAATAAAATGGGCAATAAAACAGTAAAAGAATGTGCAAAGCTTTCATTATTATCAAAATTCGGATACTATTGGACAAAATAAGCAATATTATCATTACAGGGAATCTGATTTTGCGGGTTAACTACCTTGTTTTTTGAAACAAACAAAACCATGCATTCAATCCACACACAATCCCTGCAATTATTTTAACATGAGCATTGCATGACTGCTTGAGGAGAATAAGAGAAGATTCTAGATACTATTCACTATATTTTTGCTATATATTAAATTCAATTTCTGTTTTTCCAACAAAATTTGTTTTTCATATCCCCTTTACATCACATCTGTAACCCAATTGATATATGAGACATGTCTTAATGGGGCAAAATTGACATATTGAATAATACTACAATTCACATTAATCATGGAATATTTTGATACCATAACTAAAAGGTTAGTTATGTTTCCCTCAAATCTTATGTAATTTATCCCAATACAACAAGATACACATTTTCTTACATTGGGCACGTAAATTTCTCATTTGGTTAAAAGCACACATACTAATAACCAAAGACCTCTTCATACAATTGACTTTACATTTTTGAATAGCTAAGCTACAGGTCTCATTGAGTTGATACCAAAGTCCACAATAAGTTGACCAATTATGACATGAATCAACATTGAACTCTACATTAACCAACTTCAGCCTTATCTACTCATGTTCTAGATCTATGACCCTGTTCATACCAGGCAAAAGTCGCAAATAAATTTCAACTGGATGGTTGCTATCAAATTCAGTATCAATAACAATGCAAACAGGTTGAGCCCATATTCAATTGCAAGTCTTAATTGGATATTGCTCTGGGACATCGCCATCTTGCCTGATATTTTATTTTGTTGTTGAATTGCACCTTTGTTGGAAACGTAGTCCATCAAATTAATTTGCACTTCTCGTATACAACAGCTGACCCATTACAAAAAAAAATAAAAACATAAAAAGTTGCGGGTGATTTTCTATGAAGATGAAACTGACATCTTCAGAAACCCAGCTCAAGTGTTAACGGGATATAAATTTTTTGCGACAAATAGCTTATTTCCTCTTCTTTATATCCCATATTACTATCATCAATGACTGATAGGGTACTTCCTTGATTGTAAGTGATTCCAGCTTGGACTTATGTTGGTTTAATTGACGATCGCTTTCTGTTGGCAAGTGGAAAATGGAAAGTAATCATTCATTGCTGTCAAAACTCAGGCAGGCACAGAGTTGAACGAAAATTATACGGGGAATAGAAGTAAAAGGTAAAAATATATTTTTATATTTACCTTGGATTGAAAGTTTATATGATACTTGATCCTTTGATAAAATTACATGAAGGTGTGCTGCATTAATCTGGAAACTACTACCTGTATCGGTTAGATTTTTAAAATCAAATGTCAACCATTGTCTCAAGAGCTACCTGACCGATCTAGGAATGTTAAAATTGCATTGAAAACCAAGTCAATCTATTAAAATGTGGTATTCTACTAATATTAACGGTCTACAAGTGTGGTGGTCAAAATAAAATCACAAGGTGAAAGATGAATTGTTCCATTACACATGCCAGAATGGCAAATGGAATGAATGAATACACAGGTGTTTATATTTCGACCACTACATGAATTTAAGACAGTTAATATTTGTTTTATATCACTTATACATAATTTCCATAACATTTCAAGAATATTTCCTATTTGACAACACAGCACCAAGTTCTACCATGGCTGAATTCATTTATATACATTTACCAGTACCTTAAGCGTTGAAAGTCCATGTGGTAATGTACGCGGCAATCAGGTTAAGGTGCCGTCTCTTCCTGGCATGTACATGACACACATGCTATGTCTGACCAAAGCCCAGAGGCTTGCTTATTGCAGGGCATAAGCATCATTGGGATGATACCAACTATCAAACGGAAGTAATTGAGTGAATAAATCAAATAATAATTAACCAATCAACTGTCTAGAATTTATGTATGAGTGATATAACATGCGATCAGGAAGAAGCCCTTATATTGCTGTTTGATATCGTCAACATGGGAATTTTAACATCACAAGAACTACATCATGAACTATAGGATGCTATATTGTCTGATGCTATACCCAATACTGTTTGAAATGAAGAATTAAATCACACTGATGTAAAATAAGATTATCTGATAAAAGTTCTTGATCTTGCATTATGAACAGCTCTATAATGAACTTGCCGATTAACTGTGCTTTTTGTGTTCAGTATTAACATTTTCACATCCACTTCTTCCCAATATGCACCACAATAAAACTAAAATGCACAAATACACGCAACTTAACAATGCAAGGCAACAGCAATTTAAATCCTTCAATTAAACTGCAAATTCATTTCACTAAAACCTACAAGAGTAACCTCTCTTTTATACATCTTACTCTTACTTAAATGCAGTCCAAAGGTCAAATACTGTTATATCCAACCATTACTACCAGGAAAATTTGATTAGGTTTTCTGCACGTAAATCTCAAATTAAACATAAAATTTCTTAGCAACCGGTAAATTCATGTAAGGCTGATTTGAAACCATTTGAATACAATTCACACTGTTAAATATGATCAATAAAAAGTAATTGTTAACAAGTATATTCAATTTTATACATCTAAATTGCATCAAATTGCTCTCAGAGATGCTATCAGGTTTGACTGCTAAATGTCATTTTATACTTCGATCATTACGAGTGTCTAATTCTCAAGCAAAAAGCACCAATACTTGATGGGAATCTTCTGATTAAAATAGCTTAAAATGAACTTTGAAGGTTTAATATAAACTATGCACACCCGGGGAAGGGGCAGTTGTTTAATAATGAAAATTGGACCTTTTCTGTGATCAGATTCAAGTTAACAGGTTTTTTTTCTCTTTCAAATTAGGCTCTGGTATTAAGCTAATTTAAAATGGTCAAAAAACAAATACAAAAATAACAAATACCAGACTCATCTCAAGTGGAGGTCACTTCAAATCATCCCCAAGTCACATGGTTAAGGAATGTTCTCTGTATTCCTGAACTATTTGACTTGATTCTTACCTCCACTTGAGATGAGTCTGGTATTCCTAGATATTATGTAAAAGGAGTTACACGTAGCAGCCGACAAGTGCTTCCATTTGATATGGATGTACACATATTCCCTATTTATTTTGAGCCACAAGCCTCAAAATAGTTTCCTTTCAGAAGCTGCTTTCTTTTACAAATGGCACCTGTAAAAATATCTTTCCATTTAAAATGTGTTATTTTCATATTCAAGGAGAACTTTGTCATTACAGTAATCTAATATAGGTCATTTCAAATGCACTGGTTTGAAATTGAGTTTCCTGACCAATTTAATTGCCACAATCGTGAGTTATTATATCATACATTGGTTGTAGCAGTCCAAGAATGTTCAAATAGAGAAATTTCACTTCAAACTCGCTATACCTAGCTTTAAATGATAATATGAATGCATGGAATTTTTTATTGGATATTACATGGGCAAAACAAACAACAATATTGATGTGGGTGAAATTATAATTGCATGAAAATCACCACTTGCACAGCAGCACCAAAGCAATAAAGTGGCAATGAACACACTGCATATGCCAGCAAGTTGTGTGCGCGTAAACCACATCATTTTTTCCAGGTCAACTACTAATTGGGCTATTCCATTTGAAATTCACTCTACCCTTGTGGAAGATTTTGGAAATATCTTCCACAGGGGGAGTATGTTTTTCAAATGTAACTGGTCAGGGTTAATCATTTTGAAACCCATACTTCCCATATATTATGGATTTACCTATATCTTCCACAACTGTAGTGAGAATTTCAAAATGGAAGTTACCCAATTGTCTATTCTATTCAAAACTCATACTCCCTCTGTGGAAGACTTTTGCTAAAATCTTCCACAGGGGTAGTGTGGATTTTAAATGGAATACCCCAGTGTTAATATATTGTGTGTTTTTTCTTATTACCTTTCATAGCTTTACTTGGAATGGCTTTGTGAATTCATTAATTAATGTATTTGCCACACCTAGTAATTGCTCAGATCATTAGTTCACGGTGTTGGGAGATATACCGGGTAGGCAATCG
This sequence comes from Amphiura filiformis, assembly GCF_039555335.1. Lineage (NCBI taxonomy): Eukaryota > Metazoa > Echinodermata > Ophiuroidea > Amphilepidida > Amphiuridae > Amphiura > Amphiura filiformis. The sequence goes on from NC_092628.1 coordinate 30,592,601, forward strand.
TGCTTAAAAGCTATCTAGTATTGTGTAAAGTAGCACATGTATCCTAAAGCCGAAATTCTAATATTGGAGTAATATACTTTGATAAGTTCTTCATGAAGTTGATAACTATATGATAGCTCAATAAGTGAGGCACAGGAGAGCCTATGGTAGCACAAAAGGTATCTTAACATTTCAAACAAAAGTGATTTCTTAAGAGGTACTACACCTGCCCAATTTGTGCCTATTTTTGCATTTTTCTCAAAAATTATAAGCATTGGTGACAAGTAAGATATGTATATTATAGGCAACGACTACAACTACTGCACTGGAAATTTTATTTCAACACAGACAACAGTTGTGGAGTTACAGTCAAAAATGAGGAAACCCAATCTTTGATCAATAAATCAATAACTACTTGCCTTGAGCTGCTGAATTTTCAGTGCAGTAGTTGTAGTCCTTGCCCCTATAATATACATATCTTACTTGTCACTAATGCGGTATAATTTTTGAGATAAATGCAAAAATAGGCACAAAATTGGCCAGGGGTGTAGTACCCCCTTAAAGTCACTAAAATCTGAATTACAAAATAAAGATGGATGGAGAATTTTGTTCTACAAACTTTGATACCTTAATTGGCATGATGCAACATTATTCCCAAAAGCTATACACATTTGAATGCAAAAGGTAATGTTTCAAAAGAGACAAATTTCAATATTTCCTCCTTCAGGGCAATTCTCGCTACTTTTTGTAGCTGGCTCATTACAGCGTGACATACTAACGCTCATTGCCCTGTAATAGTATGTGTTTCAGGAGAAAAGTCTATGTAAATATTGCCACTTTTGAAATGCACTTTTTAAATCTAAAGTGGTGGAAGTTGGGTCAATAAAGTCATATTGTACTTAATGAGGTATTTTATTATGTAGAACAGAATTCTCCCATAAAACCACTTTCTTTGATAATTTAGTTTCAGTGTCTTTAAGAAATCGCATGTGTCTAAAGCTAATTTTTGTGTGCAGTAACAGAAGTAATAAAGAGGCGAAAGAGCTAGCAAACCACTGCAACATCGGGGCTAGAATTGTGTTGCACAGTGCTCAATTTTGAAAAGATATCATTTCATTCTCGACGTTATCTTGAGAGTGAACTGTAACATTTCAGAGAATCAACTTTAGAAATTGATGAGAATCAAAATTGAATGTACACAAATAATTTACAACTTTACGAATTCAAGCCGAAATTCTAAACCTGCTTGACCGCCATCATCATCATTTACTCATGATTACATACATGTCAGAATGAAATCTATTTGCCAGCTGTCTAGGATTCCATGGGGAGAGGAGCATATAGGTAATCGGATAAACACTTAAAGAGATATAGTAAGAGAGTGAGAGAGAGAACTGTGTGAGAGACCCAGAATAGAAAGTAAATTAAATTTCACACCTTTCTCTCGGAGATGTATTCTAGTTTTCTTTGCCGCACATCAGATCCATGTGCCATTTAGTGCAATGGTCAATATACAGTAAGCCAAAATATTAAGGTACCAGTTATGTTTACCCCCTGTATATCCTAAACAAAGACAGATATGTCATAATTGGAACCAGCAGCCAATAGCTGCATCTTTTAGCTCGAATTTAAGACCTCATTCGTTGAAATTGTTCAAGAAATAAAGACACAATGAACCAAAACCTCGTGCCAATTTAAAAGTTGCAGTTTCTTCCATTGCATGCACTATTGATTTGTACACAAACCATTCGCGAACAAGGGAACTAGCGCCGTGCTTCCATTGATAAGCACATTAAAACTAGCGTCATGCTTTTATTGATTAGAACACAAAAGTGCAACTTATGATTTTGTCTCTTCAGTAGGTTTTAGATCACCGTTTCTTTAATTCTCAACAAATTTCAACAAATAAGGTCTTGAATCGGAGCTAAAGAGTTCAGGTATTAGCCGCTTGTTTTAATTTTGACATATTTGTCTTTATTTAGGATATACAGGGGTGAACACAACTGGTACCTTAATTTTTTGGCTTACTGTACTTGAGCAAAGAGATATAGTACACATTAAGCTAAATTCTATTACCTCCTCTGCCCATTAAAAACAATAAACAAACCCAAATCCCAGTGATTTCTAGTGCACTATACAGAGGCATAAATCCACAAACTTCAGCACACATTATAGGAACTCACTTATTTTACCACTGTCATTATTAAAAATTAAACACAGCGATTGTCCAAAATATATCACATGCAGGAACATTAACCATAATAACATGCTGTGATTATGCCCGAAATGTAATAACATGCGACATATTTACACATGGCTGGGCATCCTACATTTCCATGTTACCTGCTGTTACTTATGATGTTGATATACATACATGATTTACCTTGATGCAAGCAACTTTGTATGTGATATTTTCTCTTTAAATCACACTTTTTTGCAGTAATAGAATAGCTATTGAAGGTGTTGTAGTATCCTTTACACTCAAATGATGTGTTCTTGACAGTAAGATTGGTTACACCTTATTATTTATGAATTGACTTCATTTACATTACTCGGGTGTAATTAAAGGATGTATTACTCTTTATTTCTTAAATAATGTCTTGCTCTCTCTCCCTCCCATCAAATCTCAGTATAGTACTATTTCATATACCTCACAATGTTGTTACCCATTTCGTCCCTAATGAGAACTTACGATCAATAATTGCATTTTTTCTACAAGTTCATCCCAAGAAACTAGCATATATATTCAACAACAACAACAAATTAATTTGCATTCAGTGTTTCCCTCTTCACTCACTTGATATGCACACTCTTAAAGCAGACAGAGATTATTTTAAGCCACGCGCAAAGCTGCCGCTTCATATCAAAATGGATTTGTCTGCTTTCCTGGGATTTAAAGATTTTTTTTTTCAGTGATGGCAATTTTGTTTAACTCCCGACCACGTCTATACATTTTTAAATTCCCCCTCAGTATATACGAGGGGGTATCCAAAAGTTTTTGACATCACTCAGAAGTGAAAGAGCTATACCGATGAAATTTTGTCAGTGTAATCACTGGTCCTTATGTACATTATGGTCCAAAAATGGTCTCATAAGTATGTTTACTTTTTTTACAGGTGTCGCTAGATGGGCAGTAGGCGCATAACCTGCAAGATGGTGAAAATTGAGGCACGCAGCGTGATTAAGTTCCTGCATTTGAAGGGTTTTAAGCCACGCGCAAAGCTGCTGCTTCATATCAAAATGGATTTGTCTGCTTTCCTGGGATTTAAAGATTTTTTTTTTCAGTGATGGCAATTTTGTTTAACTCCCGACCACGTCTATACATTTTAAATTCCCCCTCAGTATATACGAGGGGTATCCAAAAGTTTTGACATCACTCAGAAGTGAAAGAGCTATACCGATGAAATTTTGTCAGTGTAGTCACTGGTCCTTATGTACATTATGGTCCAAAAATGGTCTCATAAGTATGTTTACTTTTTTTTTTTTTTGTCGCTAGATGGGCAGTAGGCGCATAACCTGCAAGATGGTGAAAATTGAGGCACGCAGCATGATTAAGTTCCTGCATTTGAAGGGTTAGGCCTACAATGCTCAGAAAATCTATGATGAAATGAAGCAATCTATGGTGATGATTGCCCATCATATGGCATTATTGCTTTTTGAAAAAGGAATTTCCAAACTGACCACATGTCCCTCACAGATGAGCCAAGAAGTGGACGTCCATCACTTATGGATGATGCGGCCACAGTGAAAAAACTCAAGAAAGTGGAGGATCTTATCATGAAAAGGTTATGAGCCTACTTCCCATCTAGGGCCACCTGTGAAGAAAGTAAACATACTTATGAGACCATTGTTGGACCATAATGTATATAAGGACCAGTGATTACACTGACAAATTTTCATCGGTATAGCTCTTTCACTTCTGGGCGATGTCAAAAACTTTTGGATGCCCCCTCGTATATACACCAGACATTTGCATTTTACTTAGGGCTGTAATGCTAGTGAACATTGGCCTAAACCAACCCAGGACAAAAAGCATGATGTATCAGTCACAGAAAGTGATTAAGGAATTGACAGGGATTTTCATAAGACACTAGCTCAATGGTACGGAATGAAGTGTTATGCTCCTCTCTGTCTCATACGGGTATACCATTTTCATAAATTAATTCCGTCTAATAACCAAGACATTTCACAAGTGTGTTAAATGCAAGTGCTATGACACCATAGATCATGAACAATGGAAGCGTATCAAGTTGTATAATACATCACAAATACAGCCTTTCATCTGGAAATGTTCCCAAGTTGATGTTTCTTCCTGATTCCATAACTACCACATAGATCTATTAAAGGCTAATTCCCTCGGGACTCTTTACTATCTTTGATAATCCTTATGCTCTTCTTGGCCAGCTATTTCCCTTCTTCTTACGTAAAGCCTTAGACAGATAAGTGCCGTTCCTATGCAACCCAACGCAGATACCATGACTCTAATTCACCTGGCTGGTTTGCTGGCTGACTTAGCCCGACATAGAGAGAAATTGTAAGGGCATTAATAATAATGAGAAGAGTGCAAATTAAAGGGGGGCAGATAGATAGAAAAAATGTGTGCAAGTGAAGAGTTGTATAAGTCATATTTGTTCTGATGGAGGTAAGTTGACCTTTATTGTTTGCAGCAAACTAATCTTCCCATATGGCTTCAAATGAAATAATTTTATACATCAAATCATTATTACAACACATCTCAGAGCAAACATAATTTGGTTTCTATTTGATCGACTACGGTCGTAAGTCTACAATCTAGCACGATGCATACGATAGGCTTCATAACCATCCTGATGTTTGGTTTCAAATGTTTTTCAAAAATATGAACATGAAAACAAAGAACAAAGCTTACAAATTGAAGTCCCCTGATGGCAACTGCATTGCTTTAAATAGAAATAAACCTCTCCCACTGAGATTAAACATGCACTTCTAGCAAATGACATTATGTTGGCCTTGGTTCTACTATATTTCACAGTATTTGCGTAAAAATATCCAGGAAAAAGTACAAGCCTATCAAGGCTAAAAATAAAAAAACAAGTTTGGTTCATATAATTAGGTATACTTGCTCCCAAAAAACTAAATGTGTACATCCCACGGGAAACAAACTGGTTATCCAAATATGAGCGCAACAAACTGTTGACTTCAAAATCAATTGCAATACATATAACAAGCGACTTATTTTACAGCATTTTCACTGATACAAAAACAAAACACCTTGGCATTAATTTTTGCTTATCCCATCTAATCTGGGATTGACTGCATTAAATTCAAATTTCTGGAAATTTCTAATAGAAACTGGAACAATTAAGTACATCTGATAATCTTGTATAGCTTGATTTCCAAATTTGTGATCAATTTGAAAAATTACTGCAGCTATTCCAATTAAAATACAGACACCCCCTATAGAAGACATGAACTTAATCTCCCACACAGGGGGTGTAGATTTCAAATGGAGTTACCCATTCAGGTAACCCCATTTGAAATACACACTCCCTGTGTGGAAGATTAAAGTCATGTCTTCCATAGGGGGTGTATGGATTTTAATTGTAAAAACCCATAAAATTTCTGAAGTAATATAATAAATTGACAATTAACCTATTTCTGTCTACTTGTGACAAATATTACAACAGAAAGTATGTTTTGAAGTGAAATTTTAAATCCTCCTTGTTCTATGAAGATTTCAATCTTGAGAATTCAAATCCTCTTGTCAGACATCTTAAAAAGAACTGATGCTTCAAGAATAGAAACCCATCGGCTTTTTAGCATTTCAATAGTATTATCAAGGGACGTGTTTGTTTTTTTGTAACCATCAAAGTACAGATTAAGAAGATAATAATACAATCTATCATTCTCATGACATTCAAAGGACATTGCAGAATCTTAATACATTCTGATGAAACAATATAAATTTGTCTTTGTATGCTTAAGGGCTGGGGTATGAACGTTTGGACAGTATTTATTTTGGGACATCAGAGCACATCAGACATATCGAATTGCATTAATACGAAGAATGTCATTCTGATATCAAATAATTTTGATTGTTTGAAATTCGCAATTTAATACACATTTTATGGCAAATCATTAAAAATTGATATTTTTGATATTTAACAGTACTTGAAGTAAACTTTATAAATCTGATGATTTATACTTAAAGTGTATGTTGGTGGGATGAAAAGATGATCAATTGAAAATTTTGACCTTTAAGATTGAAGATATGGATTTTTTCCCCAAAACACCAAAAAAAATAAGGTCTTTTTGGGAAAAAAAAATCCATATCTTCAATATGAAAGGTCAGAATTTTCAATTGACCGTCGGCTTTTCCTCCCTGCTACATACACTTTAAGAATATATCATTAGATTTATATAATTTACTTCGAGGACTGTTATATATCAAAAATTTGAAAAATATAAATTTTTATAATTTGTCATAAAATTTGTATTATATTGTGATTTTCAAAAATGAAAATTATTTGATATCAGAAAGACATGCTTCAGATTCAGAATGCAATTCGATAGGTCTGAGGTGCTCTCATGTCCCACAAAAATACTGTCGAAAACGCAATAAACGCTCATTTTAGATCCCTTAATAATACACTGTCAATTTTTTTACATTTTGATTTGAATGATCAAGAAAGATTTACACTAGGATTATCACAGACTGGTATTCCATGAATTCAAATTGAAATACCTGTTCAGGCGGAATCCAATAAATGCATTTCTTTGAGATAATAGATTGGAATTGAAATAAATGGGATATTGAACTCATTTAAAAATGAACACACAAAATATGATGTTCATGAAGTATATGAATCTAAATACTTTCTTATTTTCAATGATGATAATAATACAACCTTTGATAAAGTGTGTCAAATACTGTAATTTAACACAATTTCCTCTTGAATTACAGGTTTTAATGTTCCCTGGTTTCTTTGAATATTTTGTAATTGAAGTTTCCAATGTTTCCTTTTTTATATATTAAGGCTTTTGATGTATAGTTTTGTATCAACTACTTTGTATGTATTTTTATTATGTAGTTATTGTAAAGCGCATTGGTCTTTGCGGAAATGCGCTCAATAAAATAATAATAATACAATTTCACTGAAAATATAAGAATTGTGTTTTATGTATGTCGAGCAAAGACGCAAGCATGCCACCCCCACATAGCAACAATACTTGGCAGTAAGTTAGTACCGTTTACAGTCTTTCAATTGGGCTATTCCAGTTGATATCCACACACCCCCTATAGAAGTCATGACCTTAATCTTCCACACAGGGAGTGTGAATTTCAAATGGGGTTACTTGAATGATTCCATTTGAAACCTACAACCTCTGTGTGGGGATTAAGGTCATGTCTTCCACACAGGGGGGTATGGATTTCAACTGGAATAGCGCATTGTGTGACGTCATTCTAATAATACATCCATTATTGATTTATCAAATGTGAGAAGCACACATCTTGGGCCAATTAACAAAAAGAAATCCACAGAAAAGAGCATACAGTATCAATCATTGTAACATTTGTTCAGCATAAATGAAATGGCAGGTGTTATGCTGGGGTACTTGCTTGCAAAAAATATTTGTAACTAGCAAGAGGAAGCTTATCAATACAATACACAGGTAAACAGTCTGTCTGTAATTGCTGCCATGGATACATGGTGTTCAAGGTTCTACAAATCTTCTGCAGGTTTACTTTAGAAAGGGACAGAAAAAAAATGCTTCCAAATTCTTCTCATAATATGAGTTACCGTATTCATTCCAATAAGCGCCCAAGGCGCTTAACAAAGTCATTATGGGTGGGCGCTTATTTTTTACATGGTTTACCCAATTTTTTCCTAACAGGCGTTTATTAGAGACAAATTTACATGTGTTATAAAAGGGTCCTGAGACGTTCCAGTAGCTTTTCTGATGCAGAAAATATATTGCATGTTTACACAGGACTTCTAATCCCCCAGCTATTTCACTGTATCGACTTCTATCCGTCACTTCAACATTAATGGTACCCTATAGCAAATTTGTTTATTTAATTTAAATGTTTGTATTTTTGTCCTGCCTTGCCTGCAACCGGAATGGGTTGCAGTAGATCTGGGCTTTATATGTGTTTTTCTTTATGTTGAATAAAGATGATTTATATATATATAATACGGTACTAAAGCTTTGATGGGTTCCATACGTGTACATCTAATCATCATGGTTTGGCAATGGTTAAAATTATTGTGGATGTGGAAATGGATTGAATGGATTGCATGTTCTTAGTGTATGCTGTTCACAAAGAGTATTGTTACACTTAAAATCAAGAGGCAACCATGCACTTACAGAAATTAACACTCACTGTGATTATCAGAGGTCTACACATAGAGGAACTTTATGTGCATTTTGACAGAAATTAACACTCAGTGTAATAATCAGAGTTCTACACATAGAGGAATTTTCTACACAATTTGACTACTTGCTTAATTTAATATGTCTTGGTTGAGGAAGACATGACCATTACAAAATAAATGATTAGCTTTCAAAAATGACATGATTTAGCCATTTGCTCCTCCAAAGCACTTTCGCACCTATATTAAAAATTTTGACACCATATGCCATTCAAACAGATAGAACTTAAATTAAGCTGCGATATCTAAAATGATCAGAACACATTTATCCATCTACAGAATTTGTTCATGTTTAATTCCAAGAAACTGCCTGCTTTTCTGCATCTGCCTTTTTGCACACAAACATAGCACATTAAATTCAGACAGACATCACATGACACATAATAAAACTAACTGAAGCAGTAAAATAACGACATCTTTAATACATGGATGCCATGCACACAACATTATGATGACAAAGATGCGCCCATTGAAGCATCAAAGGACCACTATGTGATAGTACATACGCCTCTTCATGAAAAATGATGCTGGTAACATCATGATCAAAGATAGACACTCTTGCCATATTGACCACAATGTAACCACACATGAACAGTCATGATCAATTCCTTATGGCGCACAAAGTACAGGCAACCCCCATCAGGAGGCAAGCCAATCCTATTGCAATGTTAAGACAATCATTCAATCAGGGGTTCACCAGTTAAAAATAAAGATTTCAGGCCAAAGGAGCTTTTTCAGTTTCAAAGACATGTCATATCTAACTTCTGCTATATGGTTCTTGGTTATTTTAATATTTCAAATTACCATATTCATTCCAATAAGCGCCCAGGACGCTTTACAAAGTAATTTTGGGTGGGCGCTTTTTTTTTACCTGGCTTACCTAATTTTTTTTGTAAGGGCCGTTTGTTAGAGATAAATTTATCTAAGTTATAATAGGGTCCCGAGACGTTCTAGTAGCTTTACTAATAAGAGATGATGATCCTAGTTATAATTCCTCCAGTATTAAATTATACATGGATTCATCCGATATCTTTTCTTACACACATTAATAAAATTGTAGCAGGCAGCCTTTGATGTGCATAACATTTCCATATTACTAGACTTGTTATTATGCACGGAAGCAGCTGCTGCTATATGAACCAAATCAAATCTGCACGGTTTCCTATAGTCAATCTCCAACCTCACCACAACACCATGTCCTAAATTCTTGAGCAAGTCTCATAACTCTAACACTGCCAAGTGTTTTCAGGTGGAGGTGCCATATGCGATGCCCACTCATGGCCTCTTCCAGGGGAGGTACCCAGAGTGTAGTATTTGCTGTGGTTAAGGTTTCATACAGAAACAATATTTTGAATTCAAGTTGGATGATATTAAAAATGACATACTAATGGATTTGAATCCATACAGTCCCGATTGAAACCCTATAAAATATATGTCTATTTAATAATTGGCAGAGTCACTATGGACCACAATGGCCTCATCCCAATGGCATAGTTCAATAACCTCAATTAAACACTCATAGTGCAAAATTTGACCTCAAGTTGCAGAGTACGAGATTTTGTACCCAAATTTTCAAAGGTCATTCACTGAATGTGCAACTGTATTGGGGTTAAAGAACTGTGCCCTGATAGACGAGGATACAGGAATCTCTCAGCCTAAAGAAACCTGTCATTTTTGGCAATGTTATAAAAGCAGCTTTGTTGGTAGATGTACAAGTTGTCGCTATCACGTAACAACCAGTAAACATGCAGCCATATTATTGACTAACAGAAGCATACACCACTAGCTTTTAACTTTATTGTGATCAGCATGAATATTACATAAATTATTGCCAAGTTACGAAACATTGATGGCAACAAAATTCTTTGATGATTTTCAATTCCATATTAGGGTCAGAACAATGACATGTTTGAGCAAATACTATTGTTATTCAAGCATGCGATGCGCTTTATTTGAGGATGACCTCCTGTATCAACGCATCTTCTACTATTCCATGCTGGGGTCTGAACAATGACATGTTTGAGCAAATACTATTGTTATACAAGCATGCGATGCGCTTTATTTGAGGTTGACCTCCTGTATCAACGCATCTTCTACTCCTAAATCTTTGAACTAACAATAATAACAACACCCTGATTGCAATGTGGGAGACAATTCTCAGTGTTATTTAATATAAGATGCTATTTAGAGAGCTTTTTATCTTCCTGGGGGATGTCATACATAGCAACTAGTGTCACTAATCATAATTAATGCATTCTGGTTAGTTATAGAAGCAAGAAAAAAATATTGGGTTATGTAGCATTTGCTGTGGGTGATGCCTAAATCATATTAATGAAATTTGGGTCATGGGGAAAAAGTTTGGGAAGCCTTGTATAGCATTAGAACATTAAGGGGGTACTACACCCCTGGTCAATTTTGTGCCTATTTTTGCATTTTTTTCTCAAAAATTATAGCGCATTAGTGACAATTAAGATATGCATGCTGTAGGGGCAAAGACTACAACTATTGCTCTGAAAATTCAGCAACTAACTCAAGGCAAGTAGTTATTGATTTATTGATCAAATACTGGTTTTCCCTCATTTTTGACTGCAACTCCACAACTGCTGTCTGTGCCAAAATAAAATTTCCAGTGCAGTAGTTGTAGTCCTTGCCCCTATAATATACATATCTTACTTATCACCAATGCGCTATAATTTTTGAGAAAAATGTAAAAATAAGCACACAATTGTACAAGGGTGGACTTCTTGGACTTCTGTTCTCTTAGAATTCCCTTTGTTGCTTTTGATACAAAAATAGGAATAAACAGGACATAACAGTATGTATATTACCTCACTGATACAGTAGCAATAGTATGTTGTACAAAACTTGCTTGGACTTTGCTGTTCTCTAAGCATTTCCTTTGTTGAATTGAGTAAGAAAATAGTGATGTTAACAGGGGGCCACAGGGGTGTGCAGCGCAAAACCCCAAACTGTGGGTACTGAGAGAGCAAGCTTGTTAAGATCGTTTTCCTTACTAGAATCAACAACACAAGATCCCCTTTTTAGCCAACAATTCAATTCTTATAACTCTTAACAATACTGAAACTTTGAAAAATAGTTTTTCTCATGACCAAATGGATACTATAAACTAGCATACATTGTACTGCATTGTGAAAATGCATTATTGGTACCATGTACTGGATAAGCATTTATGCTGATTGGCTACAAACTACTTAAAAGGTCCAAGAGAATACATTTTTCTCAGAGGTTTAGTTTTTAAATCCATTACATGGTGTTAACCTTACTTTACATGACTTGCAATTTTCTTGCATCCACCAGTTTTTAACCCTAACACTGTGTACTACAAAATACTACGGCCAAAAGCCACTTGGCATGCATGCATCCGACATGATGTGATGACGCAATCACCGTAAGTCATATATACCCATGGATTCAATGCCCTGGCCAACAAAACGCCAATAGCTATTGGTGGGAGTAGAGGAGTAAATTTTCAATCAAAGAAATGTCTGGATTTCCAAACTTGCTTTCTGAAAACGACTGGATTTCCAGTTGCCAATGTTACTGGAAAAAGCTTGGAAATCCAATCAAATGAAGGAAAAATCACGGAAATGTTGAAAATGAGCTCTCAAATTGAGGATTTCTGATTTTAAACTATTTTTTTGCCGGATTTTTTTGCCTTTGGGCACTTCAAAAGTCTGGATTTCCAACAGTCACGACTGGACAAAAAGTCTGGATATCCGAACTCCTTTATAGGGGGTGTGCATCTATTTTCTGGAATAGCCCAATACCCCCAAGTAGCAGGTCACTTCAATGGGAAAGTATATTTTTCGTATAATTTATGTGTGGGTGTAAAACATAACCTTAATTACAACAATTTCAGATTATTACAAGCTTTTAAAACAAGGTACATTAAAAAACAATAGGATTAACTAACAACTGAATATAATTAACACTACATGTTATTTAAATATTCTTTGTTGTAATGCCCCTCAATCCACAGTACAGGTTGGTCATTTGAGAAATAGTTTCTTATTTTGTGCATGGGAATAAAACCTAAGTTTGTTACAAGTTTGCTTCTTCATGATTCCTTACAAAAAATGTACATGGAAACATTTGTGACGGCATAAAATCTCAACTTTTGGTGAACAGAAAGCTTGAGTATATGTGACATGATCACGGGAATGAGTCACATGTCGACCCTGGTCGAAAATGAGTTTTACATTTGTTTCTTAAGAGGACATTTAGAGCTTTCAGAAACTGAAACCCCCATGTTAATACGACTTTTCTTTGCTAAGTTATGTAAATTTATCAATCACTAAAAACAATATAAAGCAAAAGAAATATAACATTTTCTCTGCCAATATCTCAAAATCAATATTAGCGACATCCGACTCATTTCCCTTGATCGTGTCACATATGATATATCATCCTTTTCATCGTACAACTGTGAACATCCACCACAAATAAGCTATAATTGTTGGCAGGGATTGTTTTAAGATATGGTCCGTTAAACTTCTAAAAAAACAATAGTAAACAAAGGATTTCTGAACTGATTTTTCACTACTTTGCATACAAACAACAGAGACATACATGTATCATTGTAAAGCTTATTTTTAGGAGAACTTGCCTCTCTAATATCTCAAAAAGTGAAAATACTGACATTACAGCCCCTTTGTGGTGGACGGTTACAAATTATGGTTCAACAGTTTGTCCACTTTGAAGTACGAAGTAAAGTATGAAGTAAGTTACACAGTTTCAGTGTGCCGTAATGTCAGAAGGAATTAACAAGCTGCTAGCGCACACAAATGCATGAGCGTTTTACGTGGCGCATGATACGCTTAAGTAAAATGTTCATACTTTACTTCAAAGTGGACAAACTGTAGTCTTCCAATATACACACTCCCACTGGTAAGACCTGTCAACTGTGGACCAAAACATAAAACTTCAGGATGTGAGGACAGTAATTTACTATCAAATTGTGGACATATACCCCCTATAATAGAGGACTCACTTTAAATGCATTTTTAGGCTTTTTGTGATCTTTTCAGGTAGGTGAGAGATGGCAGATGTCCACGGTCCACAGATAACTGGAGTTAAACATGAAACAGTCCACATTTGACAAGTCTTACCAACTTACACACGTACATACACACTAAAAAACAACAACCATGTTTGCAATTGATACCTCAATTGAAACTCTAATTTGATCACACTGAGGGTGGGGTGTTAAGGTTAGACTTGTTCACAGGACACAATTATACAAACTAGCAACAACAAACTGACACTCTATTTTATAATCATTTGCTTTGCACCGATGATAAAAAATATAATCAAGAAGACAAACCTGAAATAGACTTATTAATATTATTATAATACAATAAAATTTATCTTAGATGCTAACTACAGTTGATTTCCTCTCTCCTTTCATTAGAGCAACATACAGAGCTTGGATGGCTTATTCTTAAAGCGTCTATCACGTGACTTCTTCTTGGACGGAGTACCTTTCTTGTCGCGCATACTGCTCATACGCTGCACCATAGGTGGCGGCTCTATATACTTCCTCTGAACTCTGTGCAACAGAATTCTATATGTTCCGGTTATGCTATTTCTGGAATCTTTATCTTTAGTGGAAGCCAGATGATCATCATTTAGTCCGAGGGTTTTGAGCTGATCCAGCACCTCACGCTCCTCCTTGGTAGCCACCTCCTGGTCAAAGCATGGTGTTAGGTGATAGCTATGGTGTGACTCAGGAAACTCTTGTCCTTTAAGCCACATACAGTTTTTAATCTGGTCCACATTGTATCGTTCCGAGGCACTACTCTTTAAGATATTATACAAGTGTCGCACAGTTTGATCTAACACAAATGACGGATGGTGAAGTTCCCATCCAAGATACACTTCTTCAGTTTAGCTACTGTATCAGCTCTGAAAGGCATCACACCAGTCACCATAAAGTATAGCATAATACCCATGGCCCATACATCCACAGGCGGGCCATCATAATGCTCATCTTTGAAAAGTTCTGGGGCGGCATATGGCGGGGAGCCACAAAATGTGTTCAGCATCTCCCCTTTACTGAAGGTGGTACTAAAGCCAAAGTCCCCAACTTTAACTAGTCCATTTGCTGCATAGAAGATATTTTCTGCCTTGAGGTCCCTGTGGATGATGTTCTTCCCATGCTGTTATAAGAAAAAGAAAAGAAAAAAGATGTGTTAGTTTGTTACAGCAAGAATATAATAAATTATGATTGATATATTAATTCTTCATATGGCTAATAACTGACGATTTCATCAAATGTTCACATTTGTTTCCATGCAATATCAGTTTAAATGGTATATAAATACTATCAGTATTACATGGCTCTATTTATTTCGTATTTTATCTCTATTAATTTGTAACGGTTCCATATATTACAATGATGGCTTCATCAGCTATCTACTGCTGATAGCTGATTTCTATGCTCTCTATGTGACAATGATGGCTGTTAACACTTCATCAGCTATCTACTGCTGATAGCTGACTTCTATACTCTCTATATTACAATGATGGTTGCCTACTTCATCAGCTATCTACTGCTGATAGCTGATTTCTATGCTCTCTATGTTACAATGATGGCTGTTAATAAACTCAACCCATAAAGTATCGAAACGATTATAGATGGTCAGATATATTGGAAACTGAAATATATAGCAAAAACTTATTTGATGTATATAAAGCGCAATTTTCTCATGCGCATTTTGATACCTCTTTTGTTGCTCTACGATATCATTTGGTTGAGTTATGGGCGCTTGAGTGGCTTCAAGTCGGATTTTGAAAGTTGCACTTAGCTCCTATACCAAGTCAAATGCGCTGTATTGTGACCAATAAATGCCCATTACTTTTGTCCGCCAAATTCAAATGAGTATGTGTGATGGTGTGCACACCAAGTATTGAGATGTCAGCAGAAAGAGTTCATGAGATAAGTCAGAGATAAGTAAAGGGTAGCAAGTATTGAAGTTGGAAGTCGAAGGAGTAAAATTAAGTTAAGTTCATGGTTAAGTGATTTTGTGTGTGTCTGTGTACACCACAAACGCATTTGGCTTGAATAGGAGCTAAGTGCAACTTTCAAAATCCGACTTGAAGCCACTCAAGCGCCCATAACTCGACCAACTGATATCGTAGAGCAACAAAAGAGGTATCAAAATGTGTAGGAGAAAGCTGCGCTTTATATACATTAAATACGTTTTTGCTATATCTTTCAGTTCCCGATATATCTGACCATCTATAATCGTTTCGATACTTTATGGGTTGAGTTTACTTCATCAGCTATCTACTGCTGATAGCTGACTTCTATACTCTCTATATTACAATGATGGTTGCCTATTTCATCAGCTATCTACTGCTGATAGCTGACTTCTATACGCTCCATATTACAATGATGGTTGCCTACTTCATCAGCTATCTACTGCTGATAGCTGACTTCTATACTCTCCATATTACAATGATGGGTGCCTACTTCATCAGCTATCTACTGCTGACAGTAGATAGCTGACTATTACACTTTGTATTATAATGATGGCCGCCTACTTTATCAGCTATCTACTGCTGATAGCTGACTTCTTCACTCTACATGTTGCAATAACGGATGCATACATCATTAGCTATCTACTGCTGATAACTGGCTTCTTTACTACCATATTATGATGATTGGCACAAACAGTTTCATCACAGGAAAATTGTGCGACACTTGGCTCCACTGATGTCTCCTATAAACTCTTCAGAGTAAAGCCTTTTATATACTTGATGTTGCTGTGTTGTCACAGGATGGTGTACAATTCATTATTATCTTAATGTATTTCCATAGCCTTCCTTAATGCAAATGTGTAGGCGTACAGCCTGTTAAGTTACACACTGCTGTGGGCTGCTTCTACTTATCTTGAACAACCATACACACAAAAAAAAACCCTTTTGACCAGGCAAAAGAATCACTAGACAACTTTAATTTTTATGAATTTTCATAAATATTTTAAATACATTATATAAATCTGTGTTAAATAAGTACATAACACGAGTCGTTTGCCAACTAGAATCGATATTAGCAGTGAGATGGAAAATGCTTGCTGTAATGAGAATATCCACTTAACACAGGTGCCGATTCACATTGTTTTGATAAAGAAATAAATCACATGATTATGCCCGAGACAACTTAATCTATTGCATATAATATGAATTTATGCATGCTTCTCCTAAATCAGCTCTTATCTCCTACGCAATCTGGTTTAAACAACTTGTAAATGTGTATTATATAAAGGAACCATTTAGTGTATTATTCAAGAGGCATACTTGGAGTATAGAATTAGGGCTGTAAGGTAATGGAGAGGAATTAAAAGAGAAACAAGACATGGAATAAAGGAGGAAAGGTTAAAATACTTGGAAAGAGGAGGAAAATGGAAATTTGTATTATTTTGTTAGGGTCTGGTATGGGAATGTTTTTTGTAATACTAAGTTGGGTTCATCCTCACAAAGCTTTACCAGGTTTGTGTCAGACATCACTTAACTATCAGATGAGAAAACATTACATTCTGTAGATTCTCAAGCAGTGAATTTATAGACAAAATTTATACAATTGAAAATAAGAGACATCTGCTATTGAACTGCATTGGGAATTAAGTTTTGGGTGAATAAATAAATAAATAAAACAAAACATTTCTGCTGCCTTATATCGGACATGCTACAATGGAGATAGATGACTTTGCATCACTTTTGGCTTTAAAGAAAATCATTGTCCTCCATTCATTTATCTTAATTGAATAGACACTGAAGTGTTTCCCACACCAGCTTGTTCCCCTTGAACAATACAAAATATATGCTCCATGGTATAATGAAGTATATCTGTAATTGTCCAATTGCATAACAAGCTGACAAGAGTTCAAGTTCAAGTAGAATTCACATTAAAAAAACAAAATATAGGCGACACAAACTGTTCATTGTATTGTTAATCAACCAGAAACGGATAGCCAAATAACCTTTAATTTACGCCCCTGCTGCTTTGGTATCTCATTGAGCCCCATTTCTAGGGAAATTTTGGTATATATGGATGGGGCATTTTTTCACAATTTTCTCTTTTTTTTGGTAAATAGCCCAATTTTGCCTCACTGTAGTGAAAATATTTTAAATGATCAAAAATTTTGGGAAAAGTAAAAACTCTGACAGTTTGTGTTAAATTTGGCTAAAATATTTGACCTTTGTTATATTGATGGATTTAAATTTTTTTTAAATTGGAAGCGTGATAGATCCACTTTTAGATTTGCAGTACCACCTCCATACCCAAACCAAACTTGAACATCCCCCCTCATGACACTAACCAAAAGATAGCAGATGGATATGATTGAAAATGTTGTAGGAAATCGATACATTTGGCATTGTTCTTACATTTCCTGATTATATCATGGAAGAAGAATAGAGCACGAAGTGCGATGGAATTGCAACTCCATTCATCGATGTGAAGTCAGCGATCGTCACGCTTGCAACATGTGGACGTAGATGGCAGCAGCATTTTTCTTTAATTAGCATATTCGTGACGTCATGTTAAAGTAAGTCTCCACAGCACTACGCATATTTTTTTACGTAGCTTTTAGTACTATCGTGGTGGCAGCAGCATTTTTCTTTACTTTTCCAAAATGGCCCCGCCCGGGAGACGCCATTGGACGCCATGTTAGTACAGGGTAATACACAGGGAAAGCCGACGCATATGAGTTGCAACGGCCTGATTATATTGTAGGTCCAAGTTTGTACCAGTGAACAAATGAGCCATTCTGACTGATGTCTTGGTTTCCTTCAAATAGTTGTCTCCAACTGAGAGACAAACTTAATTGCCATCAAGAGCAAATTCAATCAAAAAGTCATATTACTTCTAAAAATATTTCTGACACAATGGAGCAAAGAATTTAATGTAATATATTTGAATAAGTGCATACGAAAGAGAACCTTTTAAATAAAACTATATGATTGTATAGAAATAATAGAATTAGATAACTCAAGCAAAAATGACATTAAAATGCAGCATTATCATGGATCCGGACGTAGTACTAATTGTGCTTGGATGATTGGTAAAAATGATGTGATAAAGGAAGAATCTTTCCCAAGTGTTTAACTAATGGTAGGTCTATCCATTATCCAGACTTCTGATTTCGCACCATCAAATAGTATTATTTGGCTGCGCCCTGTCATTTCAATTCTCAGAAAAATCATTTACACCTAAAGTAAGCATTAAAATGAGCAGAAATTTGCATAATGTTAGCTAAATTTGGATTGGTAAATGATTAGTAATGTTAAATCCTGCAAGTGTACCACGCAGTGGGAGAGATCGAGTAATTTTGATAATTTTAAGCGGCCTTTTCTGCTGGAAACACTGGCAAGATTTTGTATTCAAATTCAGTAATTCCAGGATATCATCGACTTCAAGGGCCAGTCGTAAAAAATAATGACGGTCAACATATTTTTTTGCTCAGCCAGAGGATCAGCTGATTTCAACCCTTTCAGAAGGGCTGATTTCAACCATCATAGCTGTCGCTAAGAACTGAGTCGCTCCTGTGAAGAAAAAATGATGCTTTCTTAAGGCAAATTTAGCACATATATCTATGGGACTATGATTTGGTGGGGTGAAATCTTCTGTTTGGGTGTAAATCAGCGGCACAGATAAGATTGATGCCTATATTAATACTTTCCTCAAATTCAGTTCTAATCAAAACAAATTATAAAACTCCCCATGGAAAACATTTATTAGACATATGACTGCAAACTGAATCCTCTTGAGAACTTATCAAATGCTAAGCAAGTCATTGACTTGTTTTACTAGTATACTCAAGGTAGCATTTAAATGCAGCAGAACTTATGAAATATATTACACAACATCTTTGGACAAATTCATTCGGAATTTTATGTCAGTTAAAACGGATAATTTTGTATTCTTTGTGTGGAACTCTGTGATCTTTGCTCAAGTTTTAGTTTAGTGAAAATGTGAGTGAAGATGTACAATTTACTTTGTCATGGAATTGTATGCAATGAATACAAAATTCTGAACAATACACAACATGCAAGCGGCAAAAAAGGGGAAAACCCCCTCCTCCACAAGCTACAAATCAACAATATGAAGATTTAAATATTGTTTCATGACGTCATTTTAGTATTCTTACTCATGTTTCTTCATCAAATGCTGACATCAATAATTGTCATTCATAACCTCATTAATATACGCAGCAAGTGCGATCTAATCACAGATAATAACTTTTAAATACGCGGGGCGCAAATGCAGGTCATTGAAAAGTATAATGACCGTGTCTCGTGACGTAGCTAAAAGTACGCTCTACAATGACCGCTTTACGTGACGTGTTACGCGTTCGAACAATTTACGCGGACGCTGACCGCCGTATTTGGGCATCGCATGATTGCGTGCTAGTGTGATTGGTCACTAGCGGTATTTCCTTAATGGGCTATTTGATTTTTTACAGGGAAAACTACAGATAAAGTTAAAATTGTGTTCTGTTTTCAAATTAAAAGAAGAAAATGTGACGTAAATTGAATTTAAAAAAAAGTGAAAAGTGACGGTTATGAATGAGGTTAATGACTTTGCATCATTTATTTTTCGGGTATTGTGAAATATCTAAACATTGTGCTTTGGACCTCGGAATATCCCTCGGTTCCAAAGCACAATGTTTAGATATTTCACAATACCCTCAAAACAACTGATGCGCAGTCATTAACCTCTAATTCAGATATGATTTTCATATGATATCAACCATTCTTCAAATAATGCTGTTATAAAAGATCAAATTTGTATCTGCCAGCCAAATGAATGTTGAGAGTAGTTTTTACACACATATTATTAGTCAGACTAATGTTGTTTGTGATTATTGTCAAGTGCAATTTTGACTTTAAAAGTTTCACATTTGGCAAAGTGAAACACACTGTAGATTCTGCAAGTTTTATTAGTCAATGACAGGAAATCCCTCAAGTGATTTATTCTGATGCAGTACAGTTCCAGCATAATAACACAATGTCAGGAAATGTGAGATTATGTGTGTAAACAGGTTGAAATATTTTCCATGAAAAATGATAAACCAATAAGGTGGGTGGGTATCGACCATATTTAATTTTTTTTTGTACAATGTGTTAAAGAGAGCTACATTTAACTGATATTCCCATTAAAATTAAATATGTATGAGGCATGGACAAAAGTATATATTGTACAAAATTCTATTAATGGTGTAATTTTCAAGCTTATAAATATTATTGATCCTCGCAGCTATGTCAAATATTAAATAGCAAAATTGTTCAACCTTTCCAATATTGTTTTAGAGATATGTATATATGAAACTAATTTTCATACATGCATATGTACGACATATTGTTTGTTGTCCAGATTTAATTTCTCAGGACTAGGTATTATATTATATTATATTACTTTTCATAAGGTTGAAAGAAGGGCAAGTGCTACTACCGTACTCATCTAGTTGTGTCACATATATCTTGGGTGATACTTCATCAATTTGCTCTCATGGTTAATGCAACTCACGCTCACCGAACACCTAGATGATATTGGCCTCAGATATAACATATAGTACACTGCAACCAACCCAGCTTATCCTGCCACAAGGAGGCTTAGCAATGACCATCAGGTGAAAAACATGCATAATTGCATTACCGTATATTTGTGATTCTGCATTGATTGGAAAAGGTACTTGACTTGTCCTGAGACAACAAGGGAATACTGGATAAAACAGAGAAAAAAACACTAGAGAAGGTATTAATTAATTCAAGCGTAAAAGAGTATTGCAATCTACAACGATAGTCTTCGAATTTATCATGCATCAGCTAAATATATGCGTGGCGATGTGACCATGTAGGGCAGGTGTCATGATATGCAAATTTGCGGCAGAAACTGAAATTTGCATGATGTCTGTAATAAAATAAAAATTATACTTGGATTGATAATGTCTCTTTTTTCATATCCTGCACAATATATGATATATGATGCTTTTCAGAAATTAAAAAAAAAAAAAATTCTTTTTCGGCTTTAGAGTATCCCTGGACCTAGACCTAAATGCTAGGATCATGCATGGTTGATTAAAAAATAAATTTGTACTCATGTCATACTCTATTAAGGGATCTAAAATGAGCGTTTATTGCGTTTCGACAGTATTTTTTGTAGGAAATGAGAGCACCTCAGACATATCGAATTGCATTCTGAATACGAAGAATGTCTTTCTGATATCAAATAATTTCCATTTTTTGAAAATTACAATATAATACAAATTTTATGACAAATTATAAAAATTTGATATTTTTCAAATTTTTGATACATAACAGTCCTCGAAGTAAATTATATAAATCTAATGATATATTCTTAAAGTGTATGTAGCAGGAAGGAAAAGCCGACGGTCAATTGAAAATTTTGACCTTTCATATTGAAGATATGGATTTTTCCCAAAAAGACCTAATTTTTTTGTGTGTTTTGGGAAAAAAATCCATATCTTCAATACGAAAGGTCAAATTTTCAATTGATCGTCGGCTTTTCACCCCACCTACATACACTTTAAGTATAAATCATCAGGTTTATAAAGTTTACTTCAAGTACTGTTAAATATCAAAAATATCAATTTTTAATGATTTGCCATAAAATGTGTATTAAATTACGAATTTCAAAAATTCAAAATTATTTGATATCAGAATGACATTCTTCGTATTCAGAATGCAATTCGATATGTCTGATGTGCTCTTATGTCCCAAAATAAATACTGTCCAAACGTTCATACCCCAGCCCTTAATGATTTCAAAATGCATTGAATTTGTATTTTTTTTTTTTTTTTGAAATTCGAGTATAGTCCCACCCACAATTTTGAAAAATGTTCACCCAAAAACGGGGTGGGACTATACTCGCGTCAGTACGGTATATCTTTAGAGTTGTGAGATACAGAGAGTTTAAACATTTTTATCAGTCAAACTGTAGAATAAACGTAAATACACCAATTTACTTGATAAAAAAGGAGAAATGCGCTACTGGGTGTGATACGTGAAGCGAATTCAGATTGCGTTCAAAACTCACTTATGGTTTTTAATTGATTGAAAAAATTGCAATAATGAATTCAATTGAAGGCATGAATTTCAAATAAGGGCGAGTGATGGAAAACTCAGAATCAAGAGGGCCTGATGGGTTGTGATACCAATGTGCTATTCCATTTAAGGTCCACACTACCCCTGTGGAATATTTACCTAAAATCTTCCACAGAGGGAGTATGAGTTTTGAATAGAATTGACAGTTGGGTAATTTCTATTTGAAATACTCCAGTTGTGAAAGATTTACAATGTAGGTAAAGCCATAATACAGGAGGAGTATGGGTTTCAAAATGATTAACGCTGACCAACTACATTCGAAAAAACATACTCCCCCTTTGGAGGATATTTCCAAAATCTTCCACAGGGGTAGTGTGTATTTTAAATGGAATTAAGCTCAATACATTATGTACAGAAGTACAGCTGCTTCAAATCCTTGTCTTGACTCACATGCATGTTTTACTATAAAGATTTATTCAGTAGGATAAACTGTGAAATCTGGCTTCCATGTGGGTGTATGCAGATGAGCAATATTGGACTGTCTTTTCATGTTTATTCATGTGAAGACAAATCCATGACATCCTGTACATTGTTTTGACATCATACTATGCCATTTCCCCCTTGTGCAGTGCCAGAAGTCAAACTCAAGAAGTCGTCTAACGATCTGATTTAATTAAGATATTGTAATCAAATGAACACTGAAGCGAACCAAGTTGAATGATGCCATCATATTGGTGCTCACAAAATACCTTCAAATGTCATGCATCTAATGTCTGTGTATGGGGGCAAATTGACAGATATTTTATATAATTTTGACGAACTTCAGGAGCCACAACCACATACTGAATTTAATTAAATCAACCATTCAAAAATGTTTTATGTTATGGAAATATCACAATGCCATGAACTATGTTTAACTTAACAAGTGTTTTGAACATTTCAGAAGACCTGCTTATTTTAGCAATTTTGTCAATGATAGAATGAAGCAGTTACTTACAGGCACCTCCACAAAAGTATCTAACCGTATTTATATTAAACCATTGTGTGTTTTTATAACAAACCGGTATTGTTTTTACTCACTATCTACAACTCTACAATTTTAATGCAGTACTACCCAGAACTTGACTACTATGTCTATCCTATATATATTTTAGTATATATTTTAGGAAAATTGGCACTGACTATTTACCATGAAAAATAGATTTCCAAGAGGAAGGAAACAATAGTAATAACTAGCTCAAAATTTTTATATGCCATTGTGATGTTTAATATGAAATGTTATCACTTTTATATTTTTATATACATGAACTTTAAATTTGCTGCAGACATGTGATAAATTGTGTTTTTATGTGTGCCAATGTCAAGTACAATATTATAATCTTGATTGTTGTTATATCGTAAAGATTTTGATGTGTTTTTAGATCGTAATTTTTCATGTAATTCAGCCTGCTTTAGGGCTGCGATTTGAAATAAATATACACTACCTGAACCGCCATTCAATTATGTGTAGCTACAAGTGTCCATACTTCTCTGACATTGACTATAGAGACCTTTTTTGCCCTTTTTAGATTGTTATCACTTGCAGGGATTGTTAGCACACTATAGCCTTTACACAAATGCAACAGATTTGATTTTTGAGTTTTAGTTTTCTAATTAGGTGAATCACTGATGATGCCTTTGATGGTAGCTAAATGACTAAATGGAAATAATGGGCTATTCCAGTCGAAATCCATACACACCCCGGAAGACATTACCGTAATCTCTGACACAAGGAATGTGAATTTCAAATGTGGTTACCTTTGATAAGACTTAATTTGAAATATATACTCCCAGAGTGGAAGATTAAGGTCATGTCTTCCATAAGGGGTGTATGGATTTCACTTGGAATAGCCCCCAATGAAATGCTACAAAACCTTGACTTGTAACTAGGACTAATAAAGCAACACAGCTAACAATAAGATTAGCATCCTTGGTAAGTAATAGACCATATTGGAATAGAGTCTGGTGATTAATTGAGCTCAAACCAATTTATAGATAACATATTGCCTGACATTAAGCTTTGTAAGGTTTCACTAACTCAATTTAATAGCGGTAATCCATCACAATACCAAGTTGTTTCCATCCAAAAGAGTATTTGCCCTTTGCACAGATTCGCCATCTTGCTACCAAAACGAGGATCTCCCTGCAAACGCCTAAGCAAAATGTGCATTTTTGTTTCTTGCGCTTTTCTAGCAACGTGCCAGGAGGTTTTTGCAATGCGTATGAAGTAATTACAGCATGCGTTTCACAGGCGTAGGCACACACAGTATGCACGTTGGGTGTAGAACCTCCTTTTGAGACAACCAAACAATAGACAAATATTCATTAACATTTTCTCTATAGATGAGTTGACCTCAATGTTTATCAACAAAGGCAAGGGACTGGTATATCGATATGCTTGAGTGAACCCCATGCAACTACTACACTGTTCAATAGCCTTATTGTGGTGTAGCGGGAGTTTTAAAAACACAAGCCCTGAACAAAATGTGATGCACGCGCATGTACTGCCAGGCAAAAAACAATGGAACTTGAATTGTGATGATGCATGCGCATACTGTCAGGCATTGATGTCAGAAGTCAAGTCATCACGCTCTCCCTTTATGGCATATGAGCTGTGTGAATTTGATTTAGCATGGAGGTAAAATGAGTGAGGTGCTATACTGATGTCTAGTGAATGAACGGAAGAAGTATGTACATATGAAATGAGACGTGAGATAAGAAGGAATTAAGTCATTTACATACTTAAACACCGTAGTAAGATATAATATGTTTAACCTGAACCATTTCAATTCATTTGAAGCATGTTAAAATGTCAGCACTTAACTGATTCTAGCAAGTTATGTTAGACCTACAATGATGTAAGTGATTGAATTAGAGCAATTCCTGGATTTCTCTAAACACTAATAGCCAACATGGGGTAAAACTAATGCATTGGTAAGCAAAGAAAGATAAAACTGTGGAAGTAAAGATGTCCTAATTTAGAGATACATTGAATATTGAATCATACTTGACTTTAGGCCAAGGAAAGTCGATTTTGAGTTTCCTGTCACCCGCCCTCACTTCATTTTCTGACCCTCACTTCAATTCATTATTGTGATTTTCCAAAAAATACCGATAAAAACTGGTTATATTTGCAAAAAAAATTATGAATATCCCTTTATTTTTTGTGGAAAAATCAAAATCAAAACATGCATTTTGCTGTCAACTTTGCAGACTCTTTTTAATATACATGTACTTTTGAATCTCATTTGGGCTGAACATCCATCTTCAAGTGAGTGAGCGGCAAATAACAACACATTTTACATGCGTGTTGGTCATATAATGAAAGGCAGAAAAATAATGAATAATGAATAATGAAAGTTACCTCACTTGTTTTCAGAAATTATGTGACGGGAAACTCAAAATTGACTGTTAGTGGCCTTAAGTATTGCTAGCAATGAGAGCAGGCATCTTGGGCCACTTTCTCAAAGATCAACTAGACATATTTACGGCTTTTCAGGCCATTGGGTTTAGGACTTTTTTTGCTTGACATAACAGTTAACAATTTTAATGATCAGTGTGGAGTGAATCCACAAACAAATTTCCTCATAATTTTCCAGGGCTATCCTGGTGGCCTAATTAAATCCTTGCCCCTAGCAGAGCTTCAACTTGTGGACAATGATGTTAATGAGACAGGAGGCACATTAATAATGATGGGAAAATTTTGTGACACAAATGTGATGAACGTGACTACAAACAATACCCATTAATTGATTGCATTATTTGTAACACATTTTGAATAGTGGTCACTAATTAGCTAATTTTCAGCTAGATGCCATAGTCGATTTTTGGTAAACAAAAATATGTTATAAAATCATAATAACCGTATTCAGTTGAACTCGAAATTACACTGATATTTATTACACCAAAATACTAGTAAATGGTTATAAAAACAGTGGCGTGTCCAGGGGGTGCTTTGGGTGCTGAAGCCCCCACACTTTGTTAAAAATCATGTAAAATCAGCCGTTTTTTGGTGATTTTAGCTATTTTAATAAAATCCCCCCACAAGTTAAAAGCCCCCCGCATAACTCTGAAAGCCCCTCTGAACCCCCACAGGAACAGATCCTGGACACACCGGTGAAAAAAGTTGATATAATTATAAGAGTGACAGTAAAAATAAAGTATACGTAGGCTTATATTATTGAATGCAACATATTACAATGGCATAATTGTAATGGCTCACATCAATACTGAACAATTCTGATCTACCAATTTATTAATCGTTAAGGGGGTACTACACCCCTGGCCAAAAATGTGCCTATTTTTGCATTTTCCTCAAAAATTATAGCGCATAGGAAACAAGTAAGATATGTATATTATAGGGGCAAGGACTTCTACTGTACACTGAAAATTCAGCAACTCAAGGCAAGTAGTTATTGATTTATTGATCAAATATTGGTTTTCCTCATTTTTTACTGTAATTCCACAACTGTTGTCTGTGCTAAAATAAAATTTCCAGTGCAGTAGTTGTAGTCCTTGCCCCAAAAATATACATATCTTTTATTCACCAATGCGCTATAATTTTGGAGAAAAATGCAAAAATAGGCACAAAATTGGGCAGGGGTGTAGTACCCCCTTAAAGACCTAGTAGAAAATCGACTATGTACTTTGGATTTTAACAGGACTTTGATCGGGGACTTTGTCCCTAGCACACACACTGTCAATCATACTTGTTTATCAATCCAATTTAACCGCAAGTGAGAGTTAAACTTTCGTGCCACCACAAAATGCAGCAAATTCCACAGATTGTTGTGTACGATGTAGTTTTATGGTAATGGCACATGTCAGGATGATTTAAACCATAACAAGATCATGGTGACCAATCACAAGCCAGATCCATTTAAAGATGCATTACATCATGGCCAATTTTAGTAGGCCAGAAACCCGACAATCTCATCCATAGACAGCTGTGTTAAAGCATGTTGGCCACAATCCAAAGTTAGCACTACTTTCGGGCTAACACGCTCGATTGAACGTCTCGCGCTCGGTTCCTCGCGCTATGCGCTCACTAAGTCCGTGAGGGCCACAGACTGCGGCTATCCAAAGTAAGTAGTCCACTTGGGAAGCTAAAAAACAGAGGGAGTACGTTGACTGAAAAGATCAGATGTGAAAATCTATCAATTGTGCACAAATGTATAATACAAATTTAAGTTTAAATGCAATAGCCAGAGTCTGTACAATGGGCAAGTCGACTGCGGAGAAGTCTAATTTTCAGCGAATGTTGTCCCATCTTAGTTAAATTGCCTACTTGAAACCCAGGGGAGCGAGCTTTGAATTTTAGGTACATTTTGTACATTGTACACTTATTTTGCCAACCAAGGAATGTACCAATTTTGATCATCTGTAATGTTGCAAATCACATTTCCTCCACTACATAAATGATTTTGTTGTGTACACTGGCTCCTGGTAACACATTATAAGTGCAATAAATCCCCCATGTGAGCCTCTTTGCGGTAGGCAACAGCCAGAGAAGACATCTACACTTCCCATGATGCATTTCTTCCATTTCAAGAATCTGTACTGATTTGCTATCCAGTACAACATTGATAGTGACAAAAGGTACAGGGGTGTGAGAGGCCTCAGACCAAAAAGGCTGAGAATTACTAAAAAAAGCTGAAAAACAGCGTAAAAGCAGGGTAAAAACATCAAATATGGGCTGAAAAGAAAAGAAAACGTGTAAATGTTAGCAATAAAAAAAGCTGAAATTTCACACCCCTGAACAGAGCACATCCAGAGCTTGCAAATTATGTTTATTTCATGACTATCGACCCATGTTCAGCCAGTCTATTATCAAAACTAAAATTAATGAACATAACGAGAGTATCATTTTATGAAAGGGGGCGATATATCTGACATGTTGACAAGGATTCTGGGAAGGGTAAAATATCTTTTCTAGGCAATGGCAGCCTCTGCATCAATACTTGGAATTAACTATGGGAATTCAACACTTGATATGCGACTACAAGAGCTAAAGGATTAAAATCAGGCCCGTACGCAGGATTTTTTGGGACCTTTTTTGACCAAAAAAACGTAAAAAACCTCATTTTTTTGCTCGCTACGCTCACAAATTCTTACATTTTGGGACTTTTTGTATACTTTTGCAAATTAAGGGGAGGTGCGGTCGCACCCCCCTGCGTACGGGCTTGATTACAATTATTGAAATTTTGCCTAAGAACCACCTTCCGTGTACCAACTAATAATGTCTGTACATTTGTTTTGTCAAATATGAATAATTCACGCATGAAGTTGTGAAGTTTGAAGAAATTTGGGTCGAATCATGTGACTCCACATTTATGCTAGGAGACAATGTTAACCCTTTGTTGAATATGCTACAAGATGATGCCTGAATGCCATCAGCACCTGCAGTACATGAACATGGCGACTTGGCGATATAAACCAAAAGGTGCCAGCTAACGTATGTAATATATTCATGCCACTATAAAATCAATAGTACTCAAGCATATGTTAGTCTTTACACTACTTTATCATATATTTGTAGGATGAGTGTAGCCAAATCCCAGGCATTGTCAATACCCTGGTGGTGGTACTAATGAAATCTAAGTTGCATAAAAACAACTACTAGTTTTAATAGGAATCAAAATGGGTGCCTGGATTATGTGCAACTTGAATTGTAGCATGCATAATTTTGGTTGCATGTAACATATCTGTTTGATAAACATGGAACTGTGCCAGGCCAGATTTGACTTAGCACATGTACTGTATACGCTGAAATTTTCACGGTGGTTTTATTTTCGCGCATTAAAATGTGCCGCGAAAATAATAACCCACAAATATATTAAAATGAAGAAATTTCTTATGTATTTTATTATATAAGTTGCCAATGACCGCAAATTTAACACCTCGCGAAATTGTCAGTGATACTTGAAACTGTGAAAATATCAGTACGCGAAAATATTGGCATATAATGTACTCTCTTGTGATGATACCTGGGTGCTGCTTCATATTCATTCTTTTTTAAGAACGTGTGAGAAATTGCTCTTTATGCCACAGATTCGTAAATTTAAAATAGTGCATCCTATGCGTCTTTAAATCGCGACCTTTTTAAAATTGTAAAATTATGTTAACATAATCTGAATTCTGATAAGCAGCCTGAAAATATGTTTTAAACTTAAAAGTTACACTATAATTACATCTCTGGCATCCAATTATTTGACATATTGTTTTCTTACTTCCCATTGTTTTTGATATAAATCCAAATAAAAATATTTTTAAGTTCAAGTTGCTTGAATTTACATATTAGTGTTCCACTTACATCAACATTTACATAATGCAAGGAGTATTTTCAAATCCATTTGGATTGTATGATACCCGGTACCATTAAATATTTTACATTAATTTACATATGAGAGAGGTTTAACATATAATCGTATTCTTGATTCATTTGGAGAAAAAAAATCAATGTACATGTAGTATGCAACTTAACATATATATTGCCAATTTGACTGTAATGCATTCAAATTTGATTCTACAATCTCTTGATACATGTACATTAGTATTCATAGCACACAATGCTTATGAATTGTTCAAAATACCTGCTTATCCAAACGAAAATACCTTTCTTACAATCTACCTAATTAGCATCCCTCCCTATAAGTGCCCCTGCATAATTGCTCGAGAGACAACTGTCTAACAGAGCCCCCTTGTCAATGTACCTGTACAGCTCAATTCCATCTAATGCCTGATGAGTAACACTACTTTCTAAACCTTCTAAAAACATCATAAAAAGTAATACTCATTTATTACAAGACAATAACTCAAAATCAACGTATCAAATTTTAAAACTGAATAGCAAAACTGAAATAGTTCTGCAAATTTTGATAGCTGATTTGTCTGGATAGCCACGACTAGAAAAGTGATTTTTTTTTTCTTGGAAGATAAGCCAAATTTTATTCTAAAATAGCAAAATTTCCCATAATTTTTTTTCCATTTTGGACACAATCTAATCTACTAAAGCAAGTGTTGGCATTTTACATTTTATATTGACTCATCATTGCACTGTCATTGTCCATTAAAGTATGCTTTAATTTGCTATGTTGAAAACCCAAATCCCTCTAGTTTGCTATGTTGAAAACCCAAATCCCTCTAGTTTGCTATGTTGAAAACCTACTCGCTCTCTCAAGAGTGTACATGGTTGTGATGCTCCAGAATGTACATGGCTGTAAAGCTATGATATTTTACAATGCCTCCTTTTTTCTGATGTTTTCTTTTTGCTCCTTATTTTTGTCTTTTTTATAATTCAAAATTTTGGTTGCCAGAGTGGATAAGATTGTGTTAGTCTTAAAAGTAATACAATAACTATCCTATTATGAAAATGTCTTGGTTAATATCAATATTAACAAGTTTGTCTATTGGTATGAGCTTATAAATGTCACCTAGCTATTCTTGGCAAGTATCAGACCTTTTAGTCATCCATGAAATGCCTGAGGTTATCTTCATGTAGGTATGAAGCTATGTGTTGTAACTCACTCATATGATATACCAATTAGTATAAGACTACTTCCGGATAACTCAAATTCTGTTGGTCTTTTTGTTACGGCTGTTTGCAGTTAATACTGTATGACTTACTAACTACATGTATGGAAGTCAATGTTGATAGACAATTGGAGCCAGTAGCACATTGAGAACTATGACACCTATATAAGAAACTGACAGGTAGCACTCAAATATAACCAGGGAATTTATCTTAAATTTCATACAGACTTAAACAATGCAACTTCTTCCTACAAAATCCAGTGACATTAACATTAAAGGGAGTCTCCTGAAATCATAACATTGTGCCTTATATGTTCGAAAAATACTTATCAAATGAATCCCATGGTTTTATTTAAAATAAACTCATATTGACCATAAAAATGAATAAAAACAATCAGCTCTCCACACGCGATATTCAAAATTCCCGCGCCGAAATTGTCTAACTGCAATGACGTAATGGTTAAAAGGGCATTTCGTGATCCACAGCCTCATCCCCCACTTTTCTCAAAAAAAGTTGAGATTTTTATATCACTGGAAACCTCTGGCTACATAATGTTTATGTACAAAATATTTCTTGCAGATTAATTCGTTTAGCAAAGATATCGTGAAATTTGAATTTTGTTCTGGTATACCAGAACAACATTACAACGCATTGTCTATGGAGCAGTGTAATACACATAATCATGCATAACTCGCGAACGCAAAATCGGAATCAACTGAAATTTTAGGAATAGGTTTTTTTCGTGGATATCTAATGAAAAATGACATAAATAGAGGATGCTAGGATCACGAAATACTCCTTTAATTGTGCTCAATTGTCGTCAGCCTTCATTGTATTACTTCCTTGTATTGACTTCCTTTAACACCCCTCATTTTGAGTTAAGAAACCTTCAGAGTAAGGGGAGCAAACAGTCAGAAATTCATAACATGTCTCTGTTTAACATTTCTAGTCATTGCGTAACATAGTCAGAAATGTTCAGCAATGTGAAAAACAACCCAATATCTACTAACCTTGGAATAATATTTTCTCTCACAGACATAACAATCCTGCTCAAATGTGCACAATTCTGATTGATTCCAAAGCTAACATGGACAGGCTTGACAACTTAAAAGCATATTGGTTGGTTGGTGTACATTTGCAATCTTATCAATGGCTCTTGCTTAGTTTTCGTATTACAGGAATGATTTTACTGTCAAAGTCAGCTTGTAAAATATTCTACCTCAGCCAAATTTGTTTGATATTTAGCCCATCAATGCTGCTTCAATGCTTGACATTAAATAAATTATCAACTAATTAATCATAATTGATGGTGAAATTGTACTTGACAATAAAACAATTAACAATAGCTAATTAATTGATAATTCATAAATAATAAGGATTGATCAGCATCGATGGTCAATCGAAAGATCAAACTAATTTAGTTCCATTTGCCTTCGTATTCCAAACATTCTAACTTTTATATTAGCCATTATATTCCCATTTTTAAGGGAATGGTTCAAAAAACCATGAGCATTTTGACACTTGCTCTTCATATGCTGGATACAAATATGTTGCGATGTTGCCATTCATTCAGGTTCTTCAAATCCACACATCTCAAGTTCCTTTTATTATTGATGTTAACAGTATTAGGTTTTATCCGTATAGCAGACAACGATAATGCACTCAGGAAATAATGCTACAATACAGTTATTAATAATAAAACTGACTTCAAATGGCTCCTATTGTAGCATCTTGATTTGTGCTGTAGGAATGTAGCAAATCCATAATGCAAATGTGATCATGACAAAAACTAAGCTGAATGTCAAATGAAATTGATTTTGCAATATGGCAATAGCCATAAGAAATGTGTAACTTCTTTCAAATTGTCTTCAATATTGGGTGCATTTCAGGAATCATATGTCCATTTTCAATGGGATTTTCAGCGAAAACAGAATATTTGATATGAAATGAAATGCAATTTTGTCAGAAACACTTCAATCTTATAACACATAGCTATGCCAGAGCCTAGGTTCTTTTACAATGTTGTCAATCATTTCAAGTTGTTCCACATTTCCAATCAGTTCACGTATCTCAAGTTCCTTTTGTTATTGATGTTAACAGTATTAGGTTTTATCCGTATAGTAGACAACGATAATGCACTCAGGAAATAATGCTACAATACAGTTATTAATAATAAAACTGACTTCAAATGGCTCCTATTGTAGCATCTTGATATGTGCTGTAGGAATGTAGCAAATCCATAATGCAAATGTGATCATGACAAAAACTAAGCTGAATGTCAAATGAAATTGATTTTACAATATGGCAAATTTCTTTTATATTTCATTGTGTTCAGCTGCATCTCAGGAACTACAAGTCCAATTATAGTGTTATAATTTTTAGTGTGCAAAATGTGACCTGATACAGGTGACTATAAAAATGAAAGTTGACTTTTGACAATAATACATTAGTATCCTTCAATCTCAGTTACGTGTTGGTAGTATTCAGGAAGTTGTATACTAAAGGCAATGATGTCTGGGGAAATGCAGACATAAATTTGACCCTTGATTACACACATTTTTTAGATTACAAAATCTTGCCCATTTTGGGTTGATGTTGGATGGTATTTTTGGGTCCACAGGGGGACAGGTTTTCAAGCATGGCAAACACTCATGTTGTGTTGTTATGAATGCAACAATGGGTGGTAAGTTGGTAACATTTTTTTTTATAAAAGAACAAAATCTTCAGAAGACATCGGAAGAATTAGTATCAAAAGTAACTACTACGGTACTAAAAATCACAAAATGCCCCTGACCCAAACTGTGGAGACATATCTATCTATTGCCCACACTGTAATCTCAACTCTGCATCAAATCTTCATCTTCTGTTACAAAGAAGATGGTTCAAGTTGGTCAGCTGGCACCAGACTGACGTCATTATGTCATCTGCATCTTAGATATCACTTCATAAGACAGCTGGAGGGCAAAGGGGTCATCAATTTTACCACCACTCTGAAGTTGAAGTCTATCTATGCAATTATAAGGTCCATCATTGATGAGTATTCCAGATGGCATCTCAAGAATCACAGACCTAATAAACTAAATCATGTCTTTTATCAGGATTACAAACATGACCATGATGACATGGGATGATGAGTTATCAGGCTAATATGATATTAATTTAAAAAATTTTGGGTCAGCAATTAAACAACTGGGAAATACCCACAAAGTACCTCAACAAGCTTGAGTTGTATTTTTTGTGATGCATGTTTGTTCAAAATCCTATGTTTCATTAGATTTTGCTGATTCAGCCCCTGTAAACCTTGGTAACAGTATGTTATTAAAGGCACCAAGTACAAATACTGTCATGTATGCCACTCCCTTTAAAAAATAAATTTGTCATGAAGACATGAACTGCATAAACAAAATAGCCAGATCTGCACAGAACTACACAGATTGTCCCATGAGCAAAGCATTTCAGAGTTTCAATTTGTTCTCATCTGTAAATGTATTTTGAATACAAATCTGAACATATAATTTCATCAAGCTGCTTTGAATTTCAAAGCCACCTGGAAAAAGGAAATATTACTAAATACAAGCATAGCAGAGAGAGCTAAAATATAGAAAAATATTCCTAAATATAAAACCAGCATTACCATACAGGTGCTATATTTCATGATTGATTTCCACATGTCATTCACATTTGTTTTCAAAAGTTCATTCTACTCAAGTAGCCTTCCATATTAAACACCTTACAATCCCAAATTTTCATGCATTTTCCCATTTAAGCAAGCATTAATTTGAAGCATATGTAAAATTAAATGAAGCATACACATGGTAAATGATGTTGCATAAGACACATATGATATGTGACCTTCTTATTAAGCCTTCACGTCAACACAAGGGTATAGTCTAGTGAAAACATACATTCTGTATTACTTTCACATTTTACACCTCATGCCAAAGTCGGAAATATACTCAATTTTTCCCACACTGTTTTTCGATATTTTACCAATTCAACAGACAAACAAAAATATTATGTCATGCTAAAGGCTCAAATATCTGACCAAATTACTTTGTGAAAAAAATCAACCCTGTAAAAATTTGTGGTTTTGGAGACTTAGCATTGCAACTGAATGCCAGATTGGTGAGATCTTCCTTAAGGCCAAGTGTGTAGAGAAAGCATACTATGTGTAGATGAATATTGGAAGATGGAAAGATGACATTTATCTAACCGTCTTCACCGAAAGTTGGTACACAGATTCCAATATTCTACACACATACTTTTGCAAAATGTCAGCAGTCTTTGATTTGCTATCAAGCATAACACAAATGTATGTACCGTACAAATGTACATTGAAAACACATTTTGTTCATATCTACTGAAGATAAAAATTTACCGCTATCTTCGCTGAAGATAACATATTATTGCTATCTACTGAAGAAAACATTTTATTGCCATCTACTGATGATAATATATTTACTGAAGATAATATTTTATGGTCATCTGAAGATAACATTTTATTGCAATCTACTGATGATAACATTTTATTGCTATCTATCAAAGACAACATGTCATTGCTATCTACTGAAGATAACATTTTATTGGATTTATTGATATCTACTAAAGATAACGTTATATTGCTATCTACTGAAGATAACATTTTATTGGATTGTATTGATATCTACTGAAGATAACATTATATATTGCTATCTACTTAAGATAACATGCTATTGCTATCTACTGATCATAACATAAATATTGTTACCTATCGAAAAATAAAATTTTATTGCTATCTACTGAAGATAGCATTTTATTGCTATCTCGAGGTAAAATTTTATTGCTATCTACTGAAGATAACATTTTTATTGCTATCTCCTGAAGATAACATTTATTGCTATCTACTGAAGATAACATTTATATTGCTATCTCCTAAAGATAACATTTATTGCTATCTACTGATGATAACATTTTTTTGCTATCTACTATATGTAACATTTTAATGCTACTGATGATAATATTTTATTGCATTTTTTATCATACCATTAAGCATTTTAACACAAAACATCAAAGGTACTAGCTTCCTTGTATTGTTAATACTATGTCATTTGTGCATATTAAATATATTAAGCCCTTTTCAATCATTCTATTGCTGTTTTATGCTGCAATTTGTGATCATGTCTAAAATATTATTTTTGAAATATTAATAATTTTATGGTATGAAAAATTCATTATTTGGTTCAGCGTCAACATGTCATGTCATACTGGGTTCAGCATATGATGTCTAATAGTCTAATGTCTAACTAATAGTACTGCTATCTTCTGAAGATAACATTTTATTGCGATCTACTGAAGATAACATTTTATAGCTACACTGATGATAAAATTGTATTGCTATCTACTGATGATGAAATTGTATTGCTATCTATCCAAGATTTAATTTCATTGTTATCTCCTGAAGATAACCGATGATAGAATTTTACTGCTATCTACTGATGATAACATTATATTGCTATCTACATAAGGTAACATTTGATTGCTAACTACTGAAGATAACAGTCTTCGCCATCTTCCAATGATGAAATTTTATTGCTATTTATCCAAGATAACATTTTACTGCTACCTACTGAAGATAACACTTTAATATTGCTATACATTCAAGATAACATTTTATTGCTACCTATCCAAAATAACATTTTACTGTTATCTCCTGAACATAACACTTTATTGCTATCTACTGAAGATACATTTTATTGCTATCTATCAAAGGTAATATTTTATTGCTATCTACTACAGTAAACTTTTTATTGCTATCTACTACAGTAAAAATTTTATTGCTATATACTAAAGATAACATTTTATTGCTATCTATTAAAGACAACATTTTATTGCTATATACTGATAACATTTCACTGTTATCTACCGAAGATAGAATTTTATTCATATCTACTGACGATAACATGTTTGTTGTATCTGCTGATGATAATAATTTATTATTACATACTAAAGACAATATTTTATTGCTATCAACTGCAGATAACATATTATTGCTATCTACCACAGAATAAAAGTTTATTGCAATGTCTGCAGAGGTCTTTCACTTTAAATCTTACCTGCTTCAAAGATTGTTTCATAGTCCTTATTAATATTTCCTTTTGAGCATTTTTAAATTAATTTCTGTGTTCAAAGTCCCACAGGAATTCTGTTTCATTACTACAAACTGCAACCATTGTTGATGATGAAATATCGTCTGCATCATCAATGCATAAATGACCTTTTACAATATGACAAGCGAATGGACATTAAGTTATAAATTGAAACAAATACTGACACCTGCATTCTCCAAGGAGAAAATGATCAGACTTGATGGGAACATTACTTAATGGCTCCTACAATTGCATTACATGTACATCAAGTCAAGAACAAAAATAACTGTGATTTGTAATGCACTTACAAAATCCATTTGGCCCAGCGCACTTTGCCATTGATCATGGTTACCTTAAGGTTATTTGGGCTGTTTAGAGGTTTAACAGATTGGTTCCAGATATTCTGGATAGATGGTTACATGGATACATAAAATTCAAGCAAGTTACAGAAGTCTTGAACAATGAAATGTCAAAGCTACAAGTACATCTGATTTGAAGAAAGTCTTTCACCACACTAAAACAGAAAGACCATGCCATCTTTCAGTCCTGAAATTGTGAAATTGCATAATAATAGCAATATATCACCACTTGTTGTCATGAATGGTTTGTTTACCCTATTCCTTTATTCCCAGCAGAAAAAAAACCAAGAGCCGTTTTTTCTTTCTTCAAATATCTATTGATGCAATTGATCAAACACATGTCGAGCTGTCCTCTCATTTTGCCCTATTTTACACATTTTATTTTATTATATTGCACAGCCTGTCTTTGTCAATGCCACAAACCGAGATCAATACATCCACAGGTAGCAATTTCCGGAAAGAGAACCATCGTATGTACCAATGAATAACCCGATCTTATAAGTGCAAATAGATATATAGAAGACTAACGTGAAGCAGACCATCAATAATTTAGTGATGGGATCAATACTGCCATGTGGAAGATTACTTAACAAAACTCATGCTATACACTGCTACTTTTCAGAAAGGTAAGTAATTCTATATGGAGAAGATGAGATTTAAATTGACCACTTACAGTACTGTTGCTTCTAACCTATCATTTTAATGATTTCCGCATGACTAGGATTTTGCTGTTAAATCACAGCACACTAAACATCGCAATAATTTATCAGGAAACGTTTAACCAATATACAGGCAAGTTAAATCTTTTTCATCCAAAGTTGGCTTAAAATGTGGATATAAGTAGGCTTCTTTGGCTTCCTGTAGGCGATTTCAACACCAAAATGTGACATGTTAGAATTCAGGATTTAAATAAGCTTTAAAATATTTATTGTCAAATCAGTTACAAGTACACTTTTAATGTGAAGGAAGAACTTTTAGGAAAGTTTAGATTCATTTTAATTCCCATGTGTTATCGATTTCTACATGTAATTGTTTTTGTTTTGTTTGAACATTTTTAAGCCTATCAGATTTAGTTAAAATTTGTAGAAAGACTTGTTGACTGAACATGAATTGGACAACCCATGCGAAAGGGTGCATTTAACGTAAATTCATTATGGTTTCAAGGTTTTTTTGCATACCAGTACTGAATAAGTTAAAACTTAAATTTACATGTCAAAGTTGATTGATATTTTAAAACATTTTCATTGATTTTTCATCATAATTGTTGACATCATAATCACCATTAGTGACAATGGTTTTGAGATCATCTTTTAGTAAATATTTCAATATTTATTCACTGTGTAAGTTGGCAATTTGGCGTTGAATGGTATGTGACATGACTTTATACACCTTTGCAATTACAACTGTCAACAAGAATATGAGATTCAAATTAAATCAAATATAAGCATTTTCCAACTGACTTTGCTTGTATATTGCTATCTACTGAAGATACCATTTTATTGCTGTCTACTGATGATAACATTATATATTGCTATCTGGTGAAGATAGATACCATTGTATCCTGAAAATAACATCTCTACTGATAATATTTTATTGCTATCTACTGAAGATAACATTTGACTTCTATCTCCCAAAGATAACATTTCACTGCTATCTACTGGAGATAACAATTTATTGCTATCTACTGATAACACTTCATTGCTATCTACTGATGATAACATTTCATTGCTATCTACTTACGCTAACATTTCACTGCTATCCAAGTACTGATGATAATATTTTATTGCTATCTACTGAAGAAAACATTTCACTGCTATCTACTGAAGATAACATTTTACAGCTCCTGAAAATATCATCTATACTGATGATAACATTTTATTGCTATCTATTGAAGATAACATTTTGACTTCTATCTCCCAAAGATAACATTTCACTGCTATCTACTGAAGATAACATTTCATTGCTATCTACTGATAACACTTCATTGCTATCTACTGAAGATAACACTTAATTGCTGAAGAGAAAGTTGGCAATTTACAGTTATTGTTATTTGGTGTGACTAACTTCACACACCTTGTCCTTGCCATTACTGTCATCAACAAGAATATGCGATTACAATCAGAAGTACTTATTTTAAGCATTTTCCAACTGACCTTGCTTGTATTTTTTTCTACAATTGAAAGCAAATATGAAAATACATATTCAAAAGCACTTACCCAATACATGTGATATTATTCTTGTCTATTTTATGGATTCCAAGCTGCAGGTGGTATGTATGTATATTGCCATTTTGAGATACAATGCTGTTGCTAAAATTCATGAAGGGGCCATCTTTACATGTGCAAAAGGATGAGGCATACATATAGTCCGTCTACATTGTTGGTTGAAAGTCCTCCTAGATACGTTTATATATAAACACATATTGAACATGTTGAAGTGTTTAAAATGTGTTATCCATTCAAGATCTAATCTCTTTTGGTGAAGATTGGTATAAACTTGGTTCAGTCAATTTTACATTTTGTCACCCATATTTATGGCAGTCTGTACAGCTAGCAGAGTCAATTGCCCCTTTAACATTTAAACTTGACACCCTCCCTTAAAAATGTAAAAATATCTACTTTTTGGACTAACATTACATTTTCACACAAATGTCATGTTTATTGACCCAAAAAATACATAATTAAATTTAGAAAAATACAAAAATTATATTTGATTACATTAATAAATAAAATAAGAAATAAACTAAATATATATTTTAAACCACCCAAAATGACACCATTGTTTTCAATAGATGTGGGCAGCGAACTGCTACATGTATTTTTAACTTCTAATTGCATTTCAAGTATGGTATAATTTAATTAAATCTGTGATAACATGATATACATATAGGTAATTAGTCATTTTAGTATGCATATTGGAAACAGGTTAAAGGCCAATTCAGTGATTTGCTCATCCGGAGGATCGTAAAAATCATTGAAATTAAGATTTTGGCACCTTTGTTGGTGTTATATATAGATGTGCTTACATAGCTTGCTAGTGGTTAAGCTGATAAACAAAAAATATTTTATATAAATCTGTAAATGTAGGGTAATTCACTCCTCAAAATAGATAAATTAGTTACATGTATTTGAATGGGGCTTCAACTTAGTGAATAATACTGCTATTTTGCTAGTTTTTGCCAATGGGTTTTTTAATTTCAAAAATACCATATTTTAATGACAATTTTAATGACTTATCCTTCGCTTTTTGGCAATTTATATACATTTAAAAATTTTTACACTTTTGCTAACATCATTAAATGGGCCTTTAACAGAATGTGAACCACGGTACGCAATTAGTGCAATTTGTACCATAAAAGGCAAGTGTTTTTTTTTTGTTTATACGGCTGGGTGTTTATCTGACATTTTAAACTGAAAGCATCTTTTACCTTCAGGGTATTTTTATCAGTTGCTATCACATCTGTTATGCAAGAATAATCATTGACAAAATAAGTAGAGAAATGTGAAACACTGTGTGCCAAGGGAATTTCGTAGCAGAAAAAAGGCGAACTTTGTAATGAGATGACTTTTATCTTCTAGTACTGCTCTACAAAAACAAAGCCTATGTTTTAACTTTTTAGAGGAGAGGAATTAATCCTTTTGAAATGTGATTATATTGATGTAGTAAGCCAGTAAAGCCACTCATGTGAAAAAAAGCAACCCTTTGTTTCCTAAAATAATGAATTATCTTTAAAAATTTGATCAAATATGCTAAATTTGGTTTTCCGTTCGGATAATTCCAACTTATTTTGTTGTATCTATTTGGAACTTGGATTGAAGGTATGTAAAGTTCAACATTGTGTCTACAATGACAAATCCTACTATTTGTCAATGTACTGTAAGAGTAGACATTTTGGTGCTTTTCACGTTCCAAGATGCTACCGCGAAAATACCAATGCACAAATATTTACGTACCTATAGTTCAATGTAAGAAAACTGAGAATTGCAAATTTTAAACCGAGGAAACCGTTCAAAATTGGCAAATCGCGAAAAACTAATCACACGAAAAATTGCACTTATACAGTAATGCAGCTTTCATATGGATTATCCTGTGAAATTGAATTTCTCTGCCTGACAAAATCCTATGTCATTTGAAACAACACGAAAGGACAAAGTTGAGTTGAATGAATGAATATAAATAACATGGATTTTAAAATAAAGCTATGTAAGTACACACCAGCATCCACTACTTTTATAAGTGATGGGAAGATCAGATGTTTTGGTGCAAGCATTTTTCTGATATTTAAGCAAAACATCCAGTTTTTAGCATTTAAAAGCCAACTCTGCGAGTTGTGTCCGGGCAGCAAACACAAAAATGTTTTAATATCATAAATAAATGTTTGGTTTATATATTAAGGTTTTTTTTATATAATCCAACATTTAAAATGCTTCCAGGACAATGTTTTGTGTTTTATGAAGGTGTGTGGGGACAGGATGGGGGGTGTGTGTGTGCATTTGTGAATGCCGGCAAACGAGGACCCGTACCAGAACACACCCTACACAAACGAGGACGCACACTTAGAACTGAGGACGTACCTTACCAGAAGATCTCAAATAGCATAAAAACATGTTTAAAACAGGTCCACGGTCAAGTCCACGGACGGTTGTAAGTATCCAATCCCCCGCAACGTGTATAAATGAAGTCCACGGTATATCGATTACAGGGGTCAAAATTTTTTTTTTTCTAAGGGGCTATTTCCAATTTTAAAAAATAATAATCGCCCTGTATGTTTTTCCAATGGGGCTCTTTTAAGCTTCAAGAGGGCTATTTTGAAATCCCCACTTCTCTCATTGGTAATTATCTCCTCACATTGAAAACAATATCGACGGTGATTCGTATACATGTACAACTGAAACTTGCTCTCAGACTGTTCTCTCGGACTCAGTCCACACTTCACTCTCGATCTCATGCAACAATGAACAGGTTACAACTTAGAAGAAAGGGAGTGAACTTACAGTATGAATTTTTATGAAATTGAGTGTCTTTGTCAAATTGTCATTTGTGTCTATCGGCTGAATATTTCTTTACTAACTGCTAGGGCTGCAGTGCTGCCAATACTTATCATAAAACGATCCATTCATGCAAAGTTTCACTTGCATAGTTATGCCCACGACGACTGATGAAATCATGAATGAATGTTGGTTTGATTGACATCTGTGTACATGTGTAAGTGACAAGTGTACACTGGTATGTATTATATAGGTCAGTGAGTGCGACATGTGCGCAATTATACACGATGGTCGCGTACATCTTATAATGCATATATGCAACATACACAT
Source organism: Amphiura filiformis (assembly GCF_039555335.1). Classification (NCBI taxonomy): domain Eukaryota; kingdom Metazoa; phylum Echinodermata; class Ophiuroidea; order Amphilepidida; family Amphiuridae; genus Amphiura; species Amphiura filiformis. The sequence continues at coordinate 30,635,459 of NC_092628.1, forward strand.
TTTTAATTTTATATTATGAATAATTCATTACATGGGCTGAAATAACTTTGGCATTTAAAAGTGAATGGAAAAATCGTCTGGAAATTTCAGATTTTGCACCTTCGAAATGAAAACAGATTCGGGCACTAAACTTCTTAATTTAGTTCTGATATTTAGTTTTTGGATGGGGCCGATTGTTGTGCTTTTGTATATTTTTTTTCGCCCTGGTTCACCTTTGTTTGGGGGCTATTTTGAACAAATGAGGGGAGAATCGCCCTTCGCCCCCGTGTTTTTTGATGCCTGGTCGATTAATAGCTGATGTTTGCGTCCTCGGTTAGAAAAGAGAGGAAAGTTAAAAGTCAAGGTCCTCTTTGGACCGCATTTACAAACAGGGGGTGTGTGTGGTTTTTTTTTTTTTTTTGGGGGGTGACAGGTTGCTTATCTCAAAATTGTATAAACCAGATACAAAAGTATCAAAGTCAAGTTGCAAAAATTCAAAGTACCGGTACCATAAAAAGATGGACAGTGTTCAATATAAATCTCTTGCATATATTTTATTTGTTTATTTCCCAATAACTGTTATTCAGTGCTGACTGCCACTATCCCTGCTTATATATTTTGGGCAGATCCAATTTACGCTACCTAATCTGATTTTATTTTTGGCTGGTCGGCCCTGTAGGATTTCGTCTTCTCATACCGCAACCTGTTCTAGGGCCTATTTTTAATTCTGACACCATCTTGGCATGTACCGTATTTAGATTTATTCAATCTATTAGCACAGATAAGGCAATAACCTTTACAAATTGACCCCAATCCAACTGATTATGCCTTGCATTAGATGCTGGAACTGCATGCGCTGCAGCAAAACCCACGCTTCATAAAACATTGTGCGATATGAAGCACGTTACAACAACAATAAGTGTTTACTTGACCAATATTCAACATTGCAGTGACGTAATAAAATCCATTGTAATAAAAAGTTGGAATTTCATCTTGTTTTTTCAATCAAACAAGCAATGCTAACATTTCACACTTTATAGCATAAAATCTGCACCGTGTTTGTCGCGGTTTTATATCAGCGATGGTTAACACTGATAACAGGCAAAAAGGCCACGCTATCTACTCTTACTATGAATCTAAGTAATCCATTCTCGTAATACAATTATTTAATCAGCTAGCCATGCAGGTTTAGGTTTTATTGCCAGCCACGCTGGCCACTGACATGTAGCAATTACTCTGTCTACAACATCTTCTTAATGATTAAACATGAGCAAGTGGAGATGATACAGATACTGACATAAATGTTGCTAAATTGAATTAATGTTTTAGCCAAGTCCACTATTTATGGCCTCAAGTTACAAAAAGTATTTCGTTTCATATGCTTTGGTTACGACTAACAGAACATCTTGTTTCGTCGAGATGTTTCCCGAAGTTTCACAGGTGTATTGTGAAAAGTAAATTACATAGCCTAAGGAACTTTATAACATTAACACTTCAATCAAAACTGGTTCAAACCATGTTATAACTGATAGTCAGTCATTCCATGGCAGAGAAATTGCAAACAAATGACATTCCATGCAAAGAAAAAAACTGAATTGATGCGTGTCATCAATAAAATACAAAATCTTAAGAAATTGATTTCAGCATTAAATTTTACCAAATTGCAGCTTTCAAAAAGTAAATTTCCAAAATTTTGTTCTATGAAGGGGTTTTCTGATAACTTATAGGCTAATGTTCACACTGAAAACAGTACAATTTAATAGCAACAGAAAGATGCTAAAAGAAAGGGGGTGCTTCCCTGAATATTTGATATCATCAGTTGTCAAAAAATGCACGATTAGATATATGCAAACAAAGGTAATGATTGCCTGATGTAGTCCAGATTCCAGAATTGATGAAATTATACACCGTCTCTATTTGATATATAACTGCGTCTAAGATGGGTAGTTTTTTTTTCCTTTTGTGTCTCTGCTAGGTTTCAATGGTATTGATTTCTACCATGCATCGGAATGAACTAACGCTGCAATTAAAATTTCAACAAGGGAAATTAGAGCATGAGGAAAAGATGAAGAAACGAGTATAGTCAAAGGCTACGACTCAATACATTTGACGTATGCATGCATGTGATTGGATGAAATGAACTTCCATTGCCATTAGGGGTTGGCTAGGTAGTGGAGGTATTTATAACTTGTTAAATTTTGATGAGTAATTCATCTGGTTCTGGTCAGTTACATATGACATTATATGATGAGAACTAATAGGACAATTTGAGATGACAACGGATGTGTAAGTGACTCTGGCCTTAAATGTCATAGTGTCATGTCAATCTGGATTTATTGAGCTTACATACTTTAGATATTATCTTTTTATGCTGTATATATATATTTCTTATGGAGAAATTTTGAAAATCAGCTGCATGCTTGTCTATCTTTTCACCTGTCCTAATTCATGAGTAATGCTTCTGAATTTGGCAACCAGGCCAGCTGCAGAATTCTAAGCACAAATATATCAGATTATCAGATTAATTTACGATGACTGCAAATTGAAGGAAAATATCTAAATGAGAGAATTTGACAAATAAAAATTTTGCATTGTTTTCTCTCTTAAATTAGCAAAGAAATCTTTAAATGAACAATCTTCATGTCTTGGCGGTGTATGTTTGCATCTTGGCTATGTATGTTGATATGTCTTGGTGATTTGGAAGCACATATTTCCACGCAGATCAGAAACTCATGTCACAATAAACCACAAATGCCATTCCACCGCAATACTTGCTCAGTGCTTACACACATAGTAACACACGCACATGCACTCAAGTACATGTACATGAACATAAATCCATGTTGGATCCAATAACCGTCCCACTTAAAATAGTTCAGCCATTGACGTTACGAAACATTACCCCAAATGTCACTAGCCGTCAATCAAAACAAGACGCATGAAAGAGAGTCTGCTGCAGTCATTTGCTCATTGCTCTCAGCAACATCAACATACAAACACTGTCACAGGCCTCCTACATGTTTGTAGTGATCATTTAATATTCAATCTGACATTGCCCCTATCTTTATATCACATAACTGGTTACTAATTGATTTTTTTCATGTCTGTGTTGACCGTCAACAAGATGACAAGAAAAATGTCAATTACAACCTTGCCAATGAACAAATTGTGCAGAAAATGCATTGAACACGACCCAAGGTCATTACATCTTGCAATCAGTAGCAACACTGTTAATGAACAAAGCGCAGCATTGATTTATTTTCAATATATGCACCAATTCTGTCGTTTTCTTCACATTTTTTCAGTTTAAAAAAATCTTAATGTTATATTCTGCTACAATTACAATCAGTAAAGTTAATAACCACTACTTGCACAATTTATGCTCCGTTCTTGTTACGATGCTGCATTGTCACATGTGTCATTAACTTGTTTCAAATTGCCTGAATTTATCTTATTGTTACTTATTTTATTTTACTGCTCACAAACATAAAGCTCATCTAATGAACTGTGATATTTTGAAAAAACTAGGCAACCCACAATCAGAAAAACCAGACATGAGACCATAATTAGCTTAAATTATCCAGTGTCTGATAGCATCTTCTTTTTTTTTAACAAAGTGATTACATATATTAATCTAACTACATCACCAAGGCCATTAATTTCAAAGTCATCTGAATCATATTCATTTTCACTGCGCATAAAAACAAGATTGTAATTTAAGAATTTATGAGTGTTATTAATGTGCATGTAGACTTAATTGCATAAAAACAGAAGGTCACAGAGTAGACCTATTTAACACTTCTCATATAATATGTACCTTATTCGTGTATTGATGAAGCAGTGTAATACTAACATGTAGCCTATACATCCATGCAGTATAATTGCTAGCATGCTATGTGTATTGGTGTTTTTTACATATTCCAAAGGCTTCATGTGCTGTATAATGGGTATTCATAAAGTGCATACATGTAAGTTTCATATCTACTGTACTTCATAAAGTGGTTAATTGCTTACATCAACCATATGTATTGTATATATTGTATTGATGATGTAGATGTAGTAATTACAAACTTCTAATGTAGATTAGTGATTGATAATGTACAACATAGGTATAGGTATCAACTATAGATTTGGATATTGATGGAGTAGTACATGTATACTGTTTGAAATGAGCATTGATGAAATTACTAAATAATATTAATTACAATAAATTTGGGGATTTCTAGTGGGCGATGCCAACCCACATGCATGTACGTTTACAGATATTTGCTGACCACTATGGCCCAAGAAACACCATAAACCATTATACAACATTCAGGGACACGGCTCAATATATATGCACAGCCTCCTAATCTACCCCCACATAACCATCAAAACTAGGATCAACTCTTCAAGTAACAGAGACAATTAAGCAGTTCCTTGTCCATCGTAATTTCAAGATAGCGCAATTATTTTCATGAGAACATTCTTGAAGTAGGGACTTCTCTCACACTGAAGAATGATGCCCTACCAACTGCCTGACCTACTAATTTAACTGCGATACATAATACTGTACATTGATAAAGTCCTGTCGGTTGATATATGATGTATAATTCAAGCCTTCTGCAATGAAGAAGTACAATGCTTACATCTACTAAGACCCTTGTATTGATGAAGTTATACACAGCCATTCTGATTTCGATCAAAAATGCTGCATGCATCTACTATAGATATGCATATTGGTGAGTAGTACTAGTATATCACTCAAATTGGGTTTACCTGTGTATTGATTTTATATACTGATTTCATCTACTGTAGATATGTATCTACTGTAGATATGTTTCTTGTAGAAGTAGTACATAGCTAACATTCACTTAGATCTGTGTACTAATGTAGTTACTTGCTTACATCTACTGTAGACCTTTGTATTTGATGAAGTAGTGCATTGCTCACATCTACTGAAGATCTACGCACTGATGAAGTAGTTGCGTTGGCATGCAATTTCTGTCAATATCTGTAGGTCCCAAGCTGAAGCTGGTAACCTGTGAGCCTGTCTGTATTATTATTAAATAGCTTATTATTTAAGTGTAAGTTAAGGTGAATCAATAGGCATTTCCTTGAAAGTAGGAATATATTCTGAGCATGTTTAAACAAATTAAGATTTCAAGAATAACACCTATTGATCCACCTTGAAAAACGAAAGCAGAAGGGCAAAATCATGTGACTTACCATGTGCTGCACAGCAGACATCACCTGGGAATAGATAACTTTAGCCTCTGCTTCGTTAAGTTTTCCTTCGTTAGATATCTTTGTGAATAGCTCACCACCTGAGGCATATTCCATTACCAAATGCAACTTAGCTAGGGTCTCCACTACCTCGTACAGTCGGATGATATTTGGATGGTGCAGTTTCTCCATACAGCTGATTTCACGTGATAATAATCGTTATGTTTTCTGATCAAGTTTGGTCTTGTCCAGAATTTTGATTGCTACTTTTTCTGCAAGTTAAATGAAAAAAAAGAACAAAAATGCTTATAATGTTAAAATCAGTGCATGTAGCTTATAAGCATTTGGGGAGGGGTGGTTTGCTGGGGTGAGTGTGTGGGGTGTGTATGTTTGTTACTCTGCCTATACGCAACATTTTTGTGTCATTCCCAGTTGTCAGCATAATCCCCTTCTAGCCTTTCAGTTTTAAATAAAGTGACTTTACTGTACCTGTTTTGCAACAAAAAATGTAAAGTAATTCTCTCTAAGTAACACCGATGGGAGGGTTAATTTTTGAAAAGGGGGCATTTATTAGAAGTGAATTTTTAATATATTGTATTTTTATGCAAGAATGTGATTTATTTATGAACATTCTACTATAATGTGGCAATAAACTGGGTGGAAATGTAAGTTAGACTAAGAACAGGATATGTCCATGCAACTTGCGATCAGGGCCGGATTTACCATAGGGCCAGATGGGCCCTGGCCCAGGGCCCCAAAAATTGCCATGTGCAGTGTGCATCTTCCATTTTTGCCGAAAACACCATGTTTTGAACCAAAATAATCAACAAAAATTGCAAAACTGGCCTGTTATGTAGCAACATTGAGCTTCAAAATCAGGCTAAAACAGTCTAAAATTTTAATTACGGTGCGTTTGGGGCCTCCAAATTTTGGCCTGGCCCAGGGCCCCCAAAAAAGGTAAACCCGGCCCTGCTTATGATGTTTACACGCTATGGCATGAAAAAAGTCTGCATTTCCATCGCTTTTTTTTTGGATAAAAAGATGGGGAGTTTATTAGTGAAAGGCTTCAATTAGATTGAATATATGTAACACAAAAATGTGTATAGTAATACTAGGGAACATCTGTAGTATTTAACTTCTCTTTGACTGACTCTGATAACCTAGCTATCTGGCAGCTGATACTCCTCTTCTCTGTCCAACTTGTCATCATAAAAATTATCATTCACATGGCACACAAATGCATCAATACTGAACAGCAGCTTTACCTAATTGATAAGTGATACATCCATCATGCTATGTCAATAAACTACAGATTCTCTCTTCAGCTATAACATGTATTAGGCGAAGTAAAAAATAAAACATGTTTCACGTCCGGGTTTTCGAAAAAAAGGAGGAAGAGGGGGCTTTTTATTTTCTATTTTTTATCACAAAATTGGTGTAAATACCCATACTTAGAGCTGTTTTAGCGTACAATCCGTACATACAATAATGCCTGGAAAAAGGAGGAGGCCCTTTTTTATTTGTTGTTCTGAGAGTTACACACCCTCTAATGATCACAAAACCTTCCTAAAATGTGTTTCTTGTATCTTAACAAGGCTATAGAAAGCATCCCAACTTCCTAGACATATTTTTTGAAAAGTTATAACTGAATTACAAAAAATAAAAATTTATTTGAGAAAACCTCAAAAAAGGAAGCGGGAGGGGACGTGAAACATGTTTATTTTTTTTATTTGGCCTTAGATTCTCTGAATAAATGAGACACACACATGCAGGGGTGCACATACCCCCCCCTCCCTGTAAGTACTATGTGTCAACCGGAGGAGATTTATTGGCAAACAGTGGACAAATGTACATAGTCCAAGATTTTTCTGTGAAACTTTGACAACTGGGGATGACCCAGTTGCAGAGGGGGAGCCGGGCAGGGGGCGAAACTGCCCCCACAGGGAGAAATTTTCAGGGAGAAAATGGGGCCAGCAAAGAATAAAGTGTCCTTACAAATGGGGCAAAAATTTACAAATGGGACGAAAATTTGGCTTTGATCGCTCGCTCTGAAATCCTGGCTACGCTTACTACCCGGTTGTCATGAAGTTCCTGTTTTGTGTGGCCTTATAGGCCCGGAAAAACATTTTATGTACACATACCCCCACAAACCTACCCAAAATGATAGATGTGTGTGCACATTTCATATACATGTCATACCTACACATACAACAGATATATAGAAAAGAGCACCCCACCGTACCCACACACATTAACATTTAGGGGGGGGGCATTTTCATTGCTATATAGACACACAACTAACATTGCTTAGCAACATTTTCCCCAAAAAAGGTTAAGATATGTTGTGTCAAGTAATAAAGGAATAAATATAGTGAATTAAAAAATAATCTGGTAAAGAATTATATAGCAGTGATATTGTGACTGATACTCCAGTGGCCCTTATATCCAAGCTGCCTCAATTCAATTTCTGAAGTGGTTTAGCATTTCCAATCCGACTACTGTAACATTATCAAAATAGAAACTGTCCCTGATCGATAGTCAACAGTAAAGAAAACACCCTCGCCCAAACAAAAAATGGCTTACATGTGTTCTAATATTACACATAGTAGCCTACTCAGTGCATGCAAGCTTGACATAACATAAGCAGTGGTATTGACAAGATCATGGCATACTAAGTCCCTGTTGTGCCTCCCTAGTACATGCAATAACCATTGGTTAACAAATGAAACATGCCACTTTGCCCATCACATAACTTTCTGTCGCTGCTCTTGTACAACCAGACAGTATTCTTGACAATTTGACATGTCTTTATTATGGTGTTAAATAATATGGACATGAAGAATTTCCTGCAAGAGCATTTCAATATAACTTATTCCTTACACGGTTGACTTTGCTATTGCATGAAATAAGATTTGTATCACAGGTAACAGTTTTAGACATTTAAAAACTTGGAACTAATTTTCCCCGCTTTTATTATTTAAAGAAGTCATCAATTCCTATTTCCATAGATCAGATGAACGATAACATTTTCTAAGACATTATGTACAGTGGTTATTCCAGTTGAAATTCATACATCCCCTATGGAAAACATGTTTTAGGAATGTTCTCTGTAATCCTAATCCATGTCCATGTGACTTGGGGATTATTTGAAATGATGTCCACTTGGGGATGACTCTGGAATTTATCCCTAGCTATTATGTAAACAGAGAATGTTGTACAAAGCAACATTATAACAGCCAGCTATTGCATCCTTTTGATATGGCTACATTATATGCATCTTCATTCCAAATATAATCTTTAAAAAAATGTTTTAAAACACAAACATATATGCATGCAGCTTAAGGCAATACAGTATGACACTCTATAGGTTGATTTGAACATCATCAGTTATCAGATTGCCCACTAAATGGACATGTAATTGGTATGATACAAGCAATGCAATAAACACCGAGTGTCACGTCCTGGTACCAAATCAAGGAAGATGACATGTCATATCTTCACCCTAGGAATCAAACTGTTTGCACTTAACAGCAATTTGCTCTGTAATTTGATCATCACTCATTTAGATGTGGATTTTCTTATTCTTTTTTGCTTTGCAATTCGGCAAATAGACTGCGGCCATTTTGTTCACAACCCACTTGAATACAGGTTTACATGAAGTTAATAATCAGAAGTACTGATTCTTCTTTTAAAGAAGGTCTTTCTTGAAATGTATACCGTATTTCGTCAAATAAACGCCCCCGGGGGCGTTACATTTTCCCAAGGAGGGCGTTTATTCAAGGTCAATTTTAGAACGATAATTCCCGTTAAAATCATTAGGTAAACTTAAAACTCACGCTAAAATGACGAACTATGAACTAGAAACACTGACTTCTGGTTCACTTCCGGGTTTCCAATCCAGATTTTTGCCAAAAAGTGATGCTATTATCGACCATGTGGGCAACTTGGTAGGGCAATTCCCACTTGGTCCAATCCCATTTGGTCCAATCCCACTTAGGCCAATCCCATTTGGTCTAAATCCCACTTGGTCCAGTCCCAGTTAGGCCATGTCCCACTTAGTGCATGTCCCACTTAGGTCATTCCCACTAGGGCCATGTCCCACTATAGACCATGTCCCACTAGGGCCATGTCCCACTTAGGCCATGTCACACTTAGGCCATGTCCCACTTAGGCCATGTCACACTAGGGCCATGTCCCACTAGGTCCATGTCCCACTAGGTCCATGTCCCACTAGGGCCATGTCCCACTAGGTCCATGTCCCACTTGGGCCATGTCCCACTAGGTCCATGTCCCACTAGGGCCATGTCCCACTAGGTCCATGTCCCACTAGGGCCATGTCCCACTTAGGCCATTGCCGACTATAAGGCCGTGTCCTCACTTAAGTCGTGTATTCTCTCACTCTATACTTCTTTATGCAAAGTATGTAAATTGAATTTCAAGTAATTTTGTATGTCTTTATTGCATATTATTATAAATATTTCTTCTTAAATGTGATAATTGATTCTGTTTGGTCATTTTACAAAAGAAAATAATGTTTTGTTTGGCTAAATATCACAGCAGTTTATTATCTACATCGTAGTGTGCATGAAAGTCATTTGAATTATCCAAGAAAAGACCCCATTAAAAATTTGATGTAAAATGTGGACCCCTCCACACTCATTAGCATGCAACAAAAATGTATACTTCACCTCTCTAAAAATATGCTTTTGTGGGTTCTTTTGAACAGTTTAACATGAAAAAGTGGCCCCTTTGTAATTATTCTGGGGAGGGGGATATTTAAAAGTGACGGGTATGTGCCTACCAGAGTCGGGAAGTAGGGGCCTTATGTTGTTTCAAAAAAATGAGATTGTTATAAAAAAATATGAAGGTGGTCATTTGCTACAACATTTTGAAAAAAGGGTCATTGGGTACACAATTTTTGAAAAATACATTGTCACGTCATCGGATAGAAAATTTTCCAATTTTGCCGAGGCACATACCCGTCACCTCTAAAGTTGAGTGTCCCTTTAGAAATTTGTTTTTTGATTTACACCTTCTTGGATAATTGTACTGAAAGTGTAACTTTTTATCTGAGGTAGATTCCCGATTTTAATCCCAGTTTTAACAGCGGTGTTTGAAGGCAAAATGGCAAACACTAAAAAGTGATTTACAGTTCAGTGTTTTCATCTCAAAACAAATTATTAAGTTACAAAAATAACTTTCTGAGTGTAACAAGACCAGATTTGATAATTATAAGTAACATAATTATTATTAGGAAATTAAAGGCATGCGTTTTCATTGCTCAACTGCATTTAATCGAAATGTGGCATTAAATTCAAAACTTAGGACTTGATGAGACAAAAATATGTTGAATGATTCATTAAAAGTTTTGTGTTACTGTTTATGAGCTTTCTATGTTACTTTTTATATTTGAATGACGATAGTGAGTTTTTGCCAGTTTTGCCGGTTTAAACCGATCAAAAATGGAGTTTTTGCCACTTTACCGGTAAAACATGTTTTTGCCGGCAAAAACCGAACCCTGCAACACACAAAGAAAGAAAGAAACAAACATTTGGATGATAACATAAGCAACATACATAATGTGGGCCAAAATCTTTGCCCCCTCTTGCACAAATTTCTAGATGGTCTAGATAATAATAATTTCCGCTCATGCCTTCTTTTTCACATGCATATACACATACGTAATTATGGACAAGATCATCATGAAGTTATGGATCATTTCTATTCTCCATCATTATGTTGGCAAACAGCACCTTCTTCAATCTCTATCTCCTTGCTTTGTCCTACTGCTTCTTTCTCTTTTCCTTCCTCTGTCTATTCTTCTCCCCCTTCATCAGCCTTATCCTCCTCTGCTTTCTTCCTTACCTCCTTTTTCCTTTCTGTTCTTCTAAATCTTGTCATCTTTTCATGTACACATAGGCCTATGTATTGGTCCGAATGGGACATGGCCTAAGTGGGACATGGCCCTAGTGGGACATGGACCTAGTGAGACATGGACCTAGTGGGACATGGCCCTAGTGGGACATGGACCGAGTGGGACATGGCCCTAGTGGGACATGGACCTATAGTGGGACATGGCCCTAGTGGGACATGGACCTGGTGGGAACCCTAGTGGGACATGGCCCTAGTGGGACATGGCCATAGTGGGACATGGACCAAGTGGGACATGGCCCTAGTGGGATTGGACCAAATGGGATTGGACCAAGTGGGAACTGGACCAAGTGGGAATGGACCAAGTGGGAATGGACCAAATGGGATTGGACTAAGTGGGATTGGACCAAATGGGATTGGACCAAGTGGGAATAATCCACTTGGTAAGCTTACTACACAAGATAGCATGGAAATATTTAAGCATTTTTGAAACATCTTGGTTGAAAAAAGTGGTGGGGGCGTTTATTTGAGGGGGGGGGCGACTATTTGACGAAATACGGTAAATAATTATTTAGATGGAAGGTACAGTAGTTGAAAGGTACAGTTCTAAATGCTAGATCTCTAAGATCATTCTTTAAATAAAAACATATATGATGTGATTAAGCAAAATAATCAAAGTGATGATCATATGCTATCTTCAGTAGACAGCTAATATATATACGTACACAATTGATTCTAAATCGAAGTACTTTTTTAGAAATCTGTTTTTTAGCTTTGCGTTAAGACCAAAATTTGTTCATAAATAAAAATAAGTTTTGATACTTGATGCATGTAAAATCAAAAGATGTATTAAAGGATCACTTTTTGGCATTCTGAATCTCCCTTCTTTAGTAAAATGCAAGCATTTACTAATTTATTTTGCATAAATCTTAAAGAAATATTGCTTGTGAATATAAAATAAGTACCGGTATATCCCCTTGACCTCTAATAAATACCCCCACAATACAAGGCCACAAGGGTGTTCAGCAGATGAACTTCAGCAGGTAAATCAGATCAATATAAAGGGAAGAATAAAAACGTTGTTTGAAGTCACAAACCTTTGGACCTCAATTTCCTAGAGTACCTCTTCACTTTTCAAGCACCCAAGTTATTGCCTCAGAAATAAATGGTGTTTGTGTAGGAGTGGAGTGTGATGGCATCATGGTTAGACTCCGTTCAAATCCTGAGGCTAAGATTACCCCTTATAATGTAAAAGAGCAAGTCTGACAACAGACTATGTCTGGAGACAGCAATCATGTCTACAGCAATGATAGCATCATGCAAGGTTATCTTCATATATACGTCTAGCCCTCTTCTTTTGTTCCATTATCTATTGTATTTCTTTTGTTCAAAGTCTGGTCAACTGTCGATTATATCAAGTAATGTGGACAGGTCAAGATAATCTGGACAGGTCAAGATAATCTTGGTCAGGTCAAGATAATCTTGGTCAGGTCAAGATAATCTTGGTCAGGCCAAGATAATCTTGGTCAGGTCAAGATAATCTTGGTCAGGTCAAGATAATCTTGGTCAGGTCAATAAATTTTGAACAAGAGAAGTACATGTTCATATTTAGAAACACTGGCCACATTATTTGACTTTTTGGACATTTCAACAAACTTAAAATGGATCAAAGTTTAATATATTTTACACGATCAGCATAAATTATTATGCAAGTTTATGCATATTAGATTTAAATGAAGATGGTAAACAATACTTGTGTGTATTGAATGACACCAAGAACACCTTTATTGAATAATGCAAATTAGTTTGTATTATGTCTTAAAGCCTGTATAATTAGGACGAGGATGTCAATCTACCTTTGTCCCCCCTCTCCCAACTAACGCAAATTCCGACAAAGTAGGTAACAAAACAAGAGCCACGAGGTCTTACAAATTAAGTTCAACCAAGGATATTTTGCACCTAAAATGCAGTACATTACAGGCCACATGACTAGATGTAGAAAAACTACAACAATCTGCGGCTAACCCCAACCAAAAAAAAGGTCGAGGAAGGTACCCAGGAATATGCGTTGATTTGGTTCAAGACATTTGTTCTATAAGTATATTAAAGATAAATATAAATTCTATGGTGTTAAATGAGTTACCGCCATGTCTAGGTAAAACACACCCACTTTGACCTTTGAACTATTTACATATTCATTATTAATATTACGAATATATGTATAATCGAGTGGGACATGACCACAAGTGAATTGAATAGAATCTCCGGTTAAAATCAATGCTGTATTGATTTGATTAAATCACTTTCAATTGACACTAGATAAGACTCGAGACTCAAACGCAGGACACACGGGAAGAATATTACACTGTCTCGGTGTGTTTTTATTTTTGGAAAACCCTAAACTTACACAAGATAATCATATCAGCTTTTCCAGTTTGTCTTTTGGAAAATGAATAAACCATAACAACAAAATTCGTTTATTTTGGCTCACCGTATATGACACGGTTTCAGATTTGAAGCAGGTTTGACTGCCAAAAATGGCAAAATATAAAGTTTCAAAAAATATTGTTTTAAATATGTTTTCTAGACTGAAATTTTGTGCAGAATTCATTTCTGAAGTCAGAAATGCACAATCTGTCATTGTTTTCCTGATATGAGCATTACAGTAAAGGCATATGCTTTTGACGGAAATAAAAATATGAGATCCATAAGTGACAACATCATCACAACATATTTGAAATCTATTGGCACACTTATAAAGGCTCTGCAAGGCTCACATCATGTTGTAGTGCAAGTCTGACATCTGATTGGTGCACACACATTGAATATAGGTCACATGATTGCACAATATTACAGGTACTAATTGTTCCCGATTTTGCTCAAAAATGGGGTGGCGAGTCAATTTGATAAAAAAATTAGAACTCAAAAAATATGCATTTTAGCACAAGTTTGATACTATATCCCTGTAGTACTGTATCATGGGAATAACTGATTAATTTTTCTGAAGTCAGAAATGCAAAATCTGTCATTGTTTTCCTGATATAAGCATTACAGTAGAGGCACATGCTTTTGACGGAAATAAAAATATGAAACCCATAAGTGACAACATCATCACAACATATTTGAACTCTATTGGCACACTTATAAAGGCTCTGCAAGGCTCACATCATGTTGTAGTGCAAGTCTGACATCTGATTGGTGCACACACATTAAATATAGGTCACATGATTGCGCAATATTACAGGTACTAATTGTTCCCGATTTTGCTCAAAAATGGGGTGGCGAGTCAATTTGATAAAAAAATTAGAACTCAAAAAATATGCATTTTAGCACAAGTTTGATACTATATCCCTGTAGTACTGTATCATGGGAATAACTGATTAGTTTTTCTGAAGTCAGAAATGCAAAATCTGTCATTGTTTTCCTGATATAAGCATTACAGTAGAGGCACATGCTTTTGACGGAAATAAAAATATGAAACCCATAAGTGACAACATCATCACAACATATTTGAACTCTATTGGCACACTTATAAAGGCTCTGCAAGGCTCACATCATGTTGTAGTGCAAGTCTGACATCTGATTGGTGCACACACATTAAATATAGGTCACATGATTGCGCAATATTACAGGTACTAATTGTTCCCGATTTTGCTCAAAAATGGGGTGGCGAGTCAATTTGATAAAAAAAATTAGAACTCAAAAAATATGCATTTTAGCACAAGTTTGATACTATATCCCTGTAGTACTGTATCATGGGAATAACTGATTAGTTTTTCTGAAGTCAGAAATGCAAAATCTGTCATTGTTTTCCTGATATAAGCATTACAGTAGAGGCACATGCTTTTGACGGAAATAAAAATATGAAACCCATAAGTGACAACATCATCACAACATATTTGAACTCTATTGGCACACTTATAAAAGGCTCTGCAAGGCTCACATCATGTTGTAGTGCAAGACAGACATCTGATTGGTGCAAACACATTAAATATAGGTCACATGATTGCGCAATATTACAGGTACTAATTGTTCCCGATTTTGCTCAAAAATGGGGTGGCGAAGTCAATTTGATAAAAAATTAGAACTCAAAAAATATGCATTTTAGCACAAGTTTGGAACTATATACCTGTAGTACTGTATCATGGGAGTAACTGATTAGTTTTTTTTAAACATGTCGCCTCATATTTTTTTTTGCGATTTTTTGAAATGCCAAATTTTACGTAATTTACAGATGTCACAAATTGATAAAAAAATTAGAAAAGAAAATTGAGAAGGAATGGAAAGATATTAATGTTATACCCAAGTAGGAACTTATACTGTGCATAACTGATTAGTTTTTCAAGCCTATAGCTCTTGTAGTTTTCTTGTAATCCCGATTTTTATAAATGGCAGGAATTTTTACACACATCAAAATTTTAAGGGGTAGGGGAAACATTTTTACATTTTGCAAGTCTTTCCCTTAGTTAAAATGAACAAAGTCAGGTATCAAATGAAAGCCCATTCAATACTGCATAGACTGGTAGGTCAACCATCACTGTAGCACCTTCCTATCAAGAGTTATGATTTTTCAAATCAATTTTTTTGCCGAAAACGGCTTATTTTGGCATGTCAATTGTCACAAGGCATGTCATATTTGAATGATTCTGGTGCGCAAATGATTAAGTCAATCACAAAACAAATACCTGAATCCATCAAATAGTACCCTCAGCTGATATGTTAACATTTTAAAGGGCCATGTCTATGTATATTGTAGACTATATGAGTATACAAAGTTGGCATGTGAAAATTTTTGTCACCCAAAAAGTGCGTTTTTCGGGCAAAATCGGCCACAAATCAACATTTTGTAGCAAAACGATGTACGATGCACGCGTTTAAACAAAAAAAATCATGTTCTACAATCAATTTTACCCTAGAAAAGACATCTTAGAAGTTAAACATAGCTATTTTCACTCTGGGGTGAATTTTTACACACTTTGGCAGTGAAACCTGCTTCAAATCTGAGACCATGTCATATGTAAGATAAACGGTTCAAAACAGACCATTACCATAGATAATCGATTGTCTTGTTGAGGTATGGTTAGCATGTTAGTCGCTCGGAAGGCTCGACCCCTTGGGTCTCGCCTTCGGCGACTCAACATGCTCACCATACCTCAACAAGACACCGATATCTATGAGAGTTCATGAATAGTCGCTCGGAAGGCTCGACCCCTTGGGTCTCGCCTTCGGCGACTAACATGCTCACCATACCTCAACAAGACACCGATTATCTATGGTAATGGTCTGTTTCTCACCCTTTATCTACTACATAACCACTATGTACAATGTAGTTCATCAAACATATTTGTTTTTTATAATTATATCTTTTCCAATTTGTTTTACATGTATGTATTAAATATGATTTCCCGTGGGAAACATTAGTAATTAAAGAATATACGATACTGAATTTTTGTTTTTACTATCCTCTACCGTATGATAGACGACAGACAGGTCCACTACGATAAAATATTGGACCTGCCTGTCATCCAGTGTTGGATTTACCTGGTGTAGCGGAGAAAAATGATGATTTTGGAGAACCTGCTACACGAATTTTAGCTTGAATAGCAATTTTTCCAATGTAAACATATGGTAAAGAACATCGCCTAATGGTTCCGCTAAAAATTGCTAAGCAAAGTTTTCAAAGTAAATGCAATGCTGCATTATCACATGGTAGAAGATAGTAAAAACAAAAATTAATATTGTTTATTCTCATTCTTAGCCAGTTATATAAACTAAACACTATTTTATTTAGCAAAAACTACGGGCAAGAAGATAATTCAAGCCATTTTTGGTGAAATCTGCTTTTCTTGATTACATCAACATAGGCAACTAATAAAAAAATACCCACTTTAAAATATATTACAGATCTGGTAAGCAATTCATAAATTTTATAATTAGATGTTATACAATTCTGAGCAAGTTTTGGGCTGCCTTGCAAAACCAAAGACAAGATTTTGTACATGAAAGCTGATTTTCCGACAGATGCCAGAAAGTCATGCATGTAAATGTTAGTATGACGTCATTTTCTTGAAACAAGTGGGAAAATGGCATACATGTATGTACTTGTATACGAACTCAACATTTTGCTGTTATTGTTTGGCATTACATTAATCACAGTACAGTTTTCTTGCAAATATTGGTTATTCCTTCATGTAATTTTACACGAAATTAGGGTTAGGGTTAGAGTTAGGGTTAGTTTAGGGTTAGGATTAGGGTTAGGATTAGGGTTAGGATTAGGGGTAGGCTTAGGGTTAGGGTTAGGATTAGGGTTAGAGTTAGGATTAGATTACACGAAATAATTACATGAAGGATCGACCCAAATATTCATAGTTTCAATCATTCACTAATCTAGTATTTGCACAAAAACCCATTAATGTTCTTAATGGTTCATAAAACATTTGTACACTAATGTGATCCGGGGGTTCACTCACTACTTGACTTGTTACGCACCCGTGTCCAAGAAAAACATCTAAAAGGGTATGTTTTTCACCACACAGGTCGTCAACGTCTTTTTGAAAAAGGGGTACTTTTTCAGAAGGCATCACCATTTAGGGGTCCTTTTTCAGCCAAATCCTTAGACGTTTAGGGTTAGTAATATTATTGTTTGAGTGAGTTTGCACTAATTCGATAAAAATCACCACTTTCTAATTGATTCTTGTTACTTTTGTGCATGTTTTCTTCAGTATCTATATGTCTGCAACATCAAAAAGACACTGTGGTTATCAAATTAGCTCATTTCCCTGTTTACGGCACTTAGGGTATCAATATAGATATTTCTCAGTTGACGCCATGATAGACTTTCTTTTTACAGTCTATGACGCTATTTAGGGTATGGTTTTTATTTGCATGTGCTACGCCATTTAGGGTAGCATTTTGCATGTGTTTCGCCATTAAGGGGTGCAATTTGGTTACGTGAAAATTCGACATTAAGGGTGCATTTCAGAGGTGTTCGGACGTGGGTGGGAGGCCCTTTTGTGTGAGAGTGACCCCCGGTGTGATCCTCATTACCTGCACAAAACAAGTGGAGATACATCATATATTGGTGTATTTCTCCCAAACTAATTTAATTTTAAAGGAAATAATGTGATTGAAATGAAAATTGAACTTTGCTTTTGTCACACTGATTTGTCAGTTTGGAAAAAAATAGTGTTGAGAAAGTTTGAGGAAATGCAAAAAGACTTCTCCTCCAAACTGGCCAAAATAGTTCATATGACTTGGTGACTTGTTAACAGCAAGTTCAAGGCAAAAAGGTTCATAATGATTGTTTTATTAGTAAGAGTCATTAATTTTTTTTTTTTACAGAATACAACTGGACCCTTAAAATTCTTTAAAGTAATTAAATTACCACCTAGCATACAAAGAGTAAAATGCTGTAAACTTGTCCTTGAGGCCCTGGGGTAGCAATGCATGTGTGAAGTGTATATTTATATAAAAAGAGTAGTAAATTAAATCATTTATGCTGCTTTTTTGTGAATTTATGGATGTGGTTAATGTTTTGTAAACTGCATTCTTTAGTTGTAGGAGACCAGTTTATTTATAAAATATAATATAACAACAATTCCTAGGCCTGTGAAAAACCCTCAAAAAGACCTTTTAAAAGATTATTTCATCAGTTATTTGGTAAATTATTCGGGCAAGGTCTGCCAGAATGTCCTCTCTTTCGTGGGGTCTTCATATTATCATAAATATCACAGAAAATGGCAAAATAATTGACAAAGTTTCCGGTAAGTATAGAGAATACGTATTGTGGACCACTGTGTATCGTAGAAGGAACACAGCAGTTAAATGGCGGATGTTGTACTGCCATCATGCGGCCAGTCAAGCCGTTGGATTGGTCTATAAACTCAAGTGCTGGTGCATATAGGTGATTAACAATGCACATAACTTATGTTACATTGCTGTCTACTCAAGACAGTATAGTAAGATACAGGGTTCCCGTTAAGGTTTTAAAAATGTGCGTCCTTAATGACGCAAGTTTGCTGACGAGGTTGCAAAAACTTGCGTCCAGACAGATTTGTGTGCGTCCATCTGAAATTCACAATTATGACGATACACACGTACCCCGGGTCTACACCTCATCAAATGTTGATTGTTAAAAAAAAATAAAAGTGCATTTTCGCTGTGATATTCCATCTCCATTCGCTATGATAATTTTTTTTTTTTGTGTCAGTTTTGGTCCGAAACGTGGTCAAAAACAGGTGCAAAAACATGAGCAAAGTCTGTCAATCTTGAGCAATTTTCGTTTGTACTTTCACTTCCGCATTTCTATTTTTAAATTAACGTGTTGTTGATGCTACAAAAACTAAAACACGCGCTGCCACAAATAATACGAAAAAGGGTTATCATTTGGATTTTGTCTTTAAAATTGCTTTTATTCATCGTAACAATAATACTAATAAAGGAAACCTAGATTATTTATGAGAAAATAAACTTATTTTTTGTGATAAATAATTAAATAAACGCTAGCGGCACGTGCTTGCTTGTAAACAAATCAATCGGGAATTCCCCAGGCCATGTGATCAAACAGCTGTACAGCGATCGTTCGGAATTAAAGCATGCAAAAAGTGCACGATTTCCTGACGTTGCATTTACAAATATTGCAGAATGAATTTCAATTCTCAGCAGGTGGGTCAAACTTTTGGGGCTTTTATTATCTTAATAATATAAAAGAATAAAAATTTCTTATTTTTATCATCAATTAATGATAAAATTTCGAAGTTTTGTCTGCGTCCAAATGCATGTGACATGGACGCAAAATACTTGATTAGCCATGTGAATTTGCGTCCAAATTTGTAAAATACGCGTCTGGACGCAATGACGCACACTAACGGGAAGCCTGGTAAGATATAAACTGAGTTTAGATACCACCAAGCCTGGAAACAAGCAGGCGCCAAGCGATTTTTACCCTACGGTTACCAAGTTTTGACGCCTGGATCCAACCAGAATTACACGCCCAGGCGCCAGAGAAAATCTGAATTTTAAGCCCGGTATATATGACCATTATTGCTCCATTTTGACAAGTTCAGTGCTCAGGAAATGGCCCAGTAGAACTTCATCAGGCAAGCTCATTTCCACTCAAAATATTGGCCATTTCCAATGTATTTTCAACAAAATGCAGTGCCAAATCTTATCTTTTACCTAATATTTAGCCAATTTTCCTTGATATTTGCCTTCAGGGCTCATAATTTTGGCAGTATTTTGCCTTGTTTTCTGGTTAGGTGATCACGATGATCGCGATCATGAAGGCGGCCATCTTGAATTTTGCCGATGTGTTTCATGAAAAAAAGACAGCCAAATAAAATAAAATAAAATAAAATTAAATAAAATTAAATAAAATTAAATTAAATTTAAAAAAAATTAAATTAAATTAAAAAATTGAATAAAATAAAATTAAATAAAATTAAAAAAAAAAATTAAATTAAATTAAAAAATTGAAATTAAATTAAAACTAAATTCAATTAAACAAAATTAAAATTAAATAAAATAAAATAAAATAAATTGAAAGTCTGTTCAGATAACATCTCAGGTGAGCATCGAAAGCTGTAGAAATAACAAAAATAAGCATTTTGATACTTTCAGAAAAACGACTCCTGGCTCTTTAAAAATGGCTCCTGGTTCACTAGAAAATTACAGGACCAGGAGCCGCTTTTCCAAATGTTTGGCTCCTGGTTCAGATCGACTTATTTCCAGGCCTGGATACCACTGCTAATGCAGTAAAACCTGTGTACACAACAGAGCTACAATCCTATTAAAATTAATACTCTATAGTCTATACTCTGCTGAAAATACATTTGCATTGGCCAAGTATGACACTAAAAACATTGGATAATGTTCCATTAAGTACTCCACGTGGGTGTCAAATGCAGACAACACGTTTCAATTTTATTTTGAAATTCAAAAAACATTTCAGAATTGTAAATTTTCATGACCACATTTTGGAACTAGCATGAAAAATACATTCAAGGAAGGTGACCTGATATATTTGGAAAATCAAATTTTTAAAGCTTACATATAATATAAAATGTCATCCCTTTCAAGCACTCATGCAAAAAGAACATGTTAATGTTTTTTGTATACGTGACTATTCCTAATGGAATTACCGACATTTATACAGCGTGATATTGGTAGTCTACAGTGTTTTTATTAATGATAATCATCATGATCATGTAATATATTGATTTCAAGGGAAAGGCCCTATTTTTCTCATAAACATTAAAATTAGAAGTTCCAACTCAGTGTATTTCCGAAGATATCATCAAAAAACTGCCTTTAGAATTAGTTTCAAATGTGGTATACTATATTTGAGACTAAGTCGACAGTTTTTTGATGATTTCTTCGCAAATATACCGATTTGGAATGCCAAATTTCAATATATGTTTATGAGAAAAATATGAGCTTTCATCTGATACCAAAACCAGCATTTTGATGAGGTAAAATGGGGGGGGGGAGGGAATGAGATTGTCAATCAGGTTGCCCACCTTTAAAATGAGTACAAACATACCTAGTATTGGTTCAGTGTTTCTTGCGATAGCTCTTGATATTTTGAGACTCAAAACTCGGGACTTTTTATGCTGAAGCCTATGGCTGGCACGCAGAGTGTTAAGAGCCATATGTTACTATGAATTATTTGCTTTCTACTGAAGACAGCATGTCCTGTTTTCTTTGTCTTTCTCTTCTTGTTTTCATTTGATAAATTTGGTTATTACGATCGATGATGCCATGTAGTTATAGTCACAGCATGCGAAAAGGTCATAACACATCAAAAGGACCAAACTCTGTAATGATCCACAGACAGTCAGAATTAATAGGTAAATTTTCACGGGAAAATGTTCTGGACACGTGACACCCATGGGCGCAGACATATTAGCATTATGGAATGTGACCCCGAGCACAGCGGGTGTTCTTCCAATGTATTTGAATAGGAAGAATTCTTCCTTTGAGGCAAAATAAGTTACTTGTTGCAAGTTAATGTTATGATAAGAGTTTCCGTAGCTAAATATTGTTTTCCGTAGATAGATATTTTTGAAATTACGTTTTGATGATATTGTGAAAAAATTAAGATAACATAATATTCAATAAATTTGCATTGTACAAATTTCTATCAAAATTGCGGTCACCGCCGGGGGTCAGAGATCAGGCTCGAGGTTACACTCACATTGATACCCATTGGTCACGTGTCCAGAAAATTTTCCCGTGAAAATGTACCTATTAATGTTGACTGACAGAGTGACAAGCATTGGCGACATAATGCGCTAGTATTAAAAGTGATTTTCTTTGTTTAGCCCAATCTGTTCAGGTCAAAATTAAAAAGGGACATATCTGGCAGTGAAAACTACTAACATTTTGTGGAAAAGAAATATAAATCTATTTTGATTACAACACAGCTTTAATTGCGAGAAAGTAGCTATAATGTACTGGTAATATAAATGTCTTATACACTGCAGCTGTAGATATCCTAACATGTTAAATATTCAGATTGTTAAAATTAAATGTCTTACATATGTAGTTATAGCGTGTGTAAAGGTCTAGAATATAGGCCTATACCTGTGTTCTAAACCTCTAGAAGAATATTGATTCAAAATGGTTCACACAATTTATCTGTCTCTAGCCAATTTATTAACAGCCTAATATGATGTTTAAGCCAATATTTGCTCATGTTATTTATACAAGGCGGTTCTCGAACCACGAGTCTCGCCTGCTTTTGCGACCACCTGCTTTTTCAATTACTTTTGGTAGAGGTAAATGAATTTGGCGGTTATCGGCTGGGCACGATTATCTGGCTGATGGTGACTACCCACCAAGTGTCATGCCCATGCAACAGTTTTACTAATTTGACCTCAGATGACCCCTGGTGACCTGGAAATGACCTTCCAAAAATTAGGCTTAAAATGTTCACTGTACCCACCAAGTTTCATGCCCATACGACTGTTTTTACTAATTTGACCTCAAATGACCCCTGGTGACCTCAAAATGACCTTCCAAAAATTTGGCTTAAAATGTTGACTGTACCCACCAAGTTTCATGCCCATACGATTGTTTTTACTACTTTGACCCCAAATGACCCCTGGTGACCTCGAAATGACCTTCCAAAAATTTGGCTTTAAAAGTTGACTGTACCCACCAAGTTTCATGCCCATCCAACAGTTTTACTAATTTGACCTCAGATGACCCCTGGTGACCTTGAAATGACCTTCCAAAATGTGGCTTCAAATGTTGACTGTACCCACCAATTTTCATGCCCATCCAACACTTATTACTAATTTGACCTCAGATGACCCCTGGTGACCTCGAAATGACCTTCCAAAATTTGGCTTTAAATGTTGACTGTACCCACCAAGTTTCATGCCCATACGACAGTTTTTACTAATTTGACCTCAGATGACCTCTGGTGACCTCGAAATGACCTTCCAAAAATTTGGCTTTAAATGTTGAATGGACCCACCAAGTGTCATGGACATATAACAGTTTTACTAATTTGACCTCAGATGACCCTAGATGACCTCAGTGACCTTGAACCACTAACCAATACAAACCGGTTCTGTCTCGGGTCAAGATGCACCCACCCACCAAGTTTGAGGAACGTGTGACTCATAGTCTCCGAGAAAATAGGCGGACAGCAAACTTTAACCAAAACTGTAACCAATTTGTCACATACACACCCCCACACACCCCCACATACACACATCTGCACGGAAAAGTGATTATATAGTCTCCTGCCTTATCAGGCGAGACAAAAACAGATGCGACTAAGAAGTTACTAAAATCTTGTAAGACAGAATTTATGGCAATCTGCATGAAACAATCCTACCACAAAGACAGTCAGTCAGCATATAAGCATGCATAAAGTGATGTGACTCAGCATAATGAGATGGGTAGGTTTCTTGTTTTCTATTGTTTAGGGATTCGGCCTGTAATAACTATTGTTCATATATTTTTGAAATTTTGTATTTCAAATCTTGAAATCTAAAAGCCCTATGTGTAAACTTCATTTACTTTTAAAAGGGTGACTTATCATGTCATAATTCTGTAACGATCTCTGCCATGTCTTTTCTACATGCAAATCTTAATGTCTAGCGTCCATTCCAGTATAACCCATCAGCTGATTCATGTCCGGTGAGTTTAGTTTTGAGTAGGGATGTGCCTCCGAGCATCCTCAAAGGGATGCTATATTTATACCAATTTTCCAAGAAATTTGACCTATTTTTTTTTATACCCAAGGGCCAGATTTTGGGTCAAATTTAACACAATTTCGAGAAATATTTGAAAATGGGACTCCTGATGAAATTGAGGTGTAGTTTTTTTTTTTTCCAAAAGTTTTGAATAGTTGAATAATTGACACACTTTATATACCAAAATTAACCTAGCAGTATTTGTTATACCATATTTGCGGCATATTCCCATTTGGTCACTTGCACTTTGTCTTAGTCTTAGTCTTTTGTGTGATCTTCCCCTGGGTCTTGTACTATTAATTGACTGCCAATACAGAACTCTAGTTTAGAGAGTAGAGACTGCTTCCATTTTCTTCTTTACTGTGCAGTGTCCATGAATAAATCTTCCAATTGTCAGCTTTTCTCATAATGATGTTAGATTGCAATACAGTTCCTGCTACACATGCTTTCCATACTAAGGCCTCCTGATGAGATGGAAGTCTTTTTCACCACTAGCTAGCATCCAAGCAAATACCCATATAGATTTTAAACTATTTCCATCACTTCCATGTAGTATCAAAATTGAACATCATCTCCGTCAAACTAATTTGGCTTCATTACATTACATACCGTAATATCATAATACAAAGTATGAGTATGATACCTAAGACAGAAAGCACTCGGATCATTTCCAAATTAGGTTATTAATAATGCAATCCGTAATTTTTCTTCACCACACACACACCTTTCACCATTCAATATAGCCCAAAACACACATTGCAATAGTACATGTACTATCATCAAAGTAACATGCCAGACTGTATTACGAGAGGTGTTAAGCTAGAAAAAGCATGAATATGTTTACACTATTATAAAAGTGCAAGTTATCACATTTGCATCCTATATATTACATGTGTTATGTAATAGTACAATCACACAGCAAGCCATGTTGTGTGACCACTTTATACCAGAAGTCCAGCATTCATTTGATCTTCTTTGTGCTTCAAATGTTCTTATATTTAACATGAAAGATTTCTTCTTCACAAATATCAACTTTGCATTCTTTCTCCTTTTACAACTTGCATCATGTAAAATTATCTGTAAAGGAAATTGGTAATGAACTTTTGAACAATTTATTCAAATCCAACATATAAGCTCATATATGCAGCAGCTTAGCTTTGTTATTTACAATACACAGCATTTACAACATTTGCAGTACTTTCATTACAAAGACCGTCCTTGACTGCAATCGCCCACTGCTGAAAAGGACACTTAGAAATGCTTTGCATTTGCAAGATGTGCAGGAACTACATTGTATCAAACAAACCAAAATGCTTTTTAGATTGTCTCCAAAATGGCATGGTCTAATGCCTTTTTTCTGCTTATACACTATTGCACAATGTTTTTCCCCATCACCATCGTCAATTTCATTTAAAATGGGGCCTATAGTTTTGTAACATTGACTTATCAGAGTAAAGATACAATGAGTAACCCTACATGGTGATAAATATATATAGATGTACGCTAACTTATAGCATATGATAATGATGGGTTAAAATCTTGACGTTCATCTAAGGAAGTTAAACGAACCCAGTAGCATAATAAAGACAGGACTTTTTCGATGGGAAAGGGGCAAAGGGGGGAAAGCAACTTTTTAAGGGGAGGTGTGATGAAAATTGTCAAAAAGGAAAAGGAAACAGTATTATTGACAAAGATGAAGCCCATTGAAACACATGCAGCTAATTTATATACTGTCAGTACATACATTACAGATTCATGTAAAATGTCTTTTTTTGTCTTTCATACACGGCTTTCAGCTGTGCTACTAGCAGGTTATGTACCATGACAAAGGTACCAAAATCTGAATTTTGATGATTTTATGATCGTCCGGATGAGCAAATCACTGAATCGACCCTTAATGAACTATCAACTAATTAATAAGAATCTATGGTAAATTTGCATTGATCAATATCATTATGCAAAGATTCATGTTTTCACAATAAACCAATTTAGTCAATTAATTGATTTAATAAATAATAAGGATCGACCAAACACCGATGGTGGATCAAAAGATCAAACTAATTTGATTCTATTGCCTAGCAGTTTCTTCTCCTAATGTCTACTGATTTGTACATACATGTAAGGCCCATGAAAGTCAATTACGAGTTTATCGTCACTTTTTTTTCCAGGTTGGTGAGGTGACTTTTTCATTTTTCATTATTTCATCAGATTTCATTATTGACCTAAAATGCGTGTTGATTTAAAGCAAAATGGAAATAAATGCCCGGTGTTGTCACTTAACATTCAAAGGCGTAACACATGATCGTTCCCCAAGTCAAAAATACCCCCCTATTTTGCGCGGTTTCAAGAACATTTTCGTCATTTTTTACCCCTATTTTACATGAAAACGCGTACAAATTAGCCTTAAGAAATACCCCTATTTTTTGCATTTCAAGTACACTTTTACAAAAGTATCCCTTTTTTAACATTTCAAGAACACACACAAAAACACTTGTTCTGATTCATTGTTTTACTCCGTTGTCCTTTTAATATATAAATGAGGAAAATAACAGAAAAATACATACATCCAATAGGCATCATGTGTTTTTTATGATACAGTTATCAACAATGTAATCTTTCCTCCTGTTTTTTTTTTTTTTTGCAAAATAAAGCTGAATGTGACCAATACATAAACTGACTGACAAAAATTACGAACTCTGGCATTTGCCACGAATTCCCTCACTCAAACCACTATATCAGCACCATCTTTAGATATTTTCAAGAAAAACCTCTAGCTTGCAGCGGTCACCAAATAGTGAGCGATTTGCGGTTTTCGCCCTGCTGACTACAACTTCAAAAGGTTCAGAAGGAACAATTCCTTTATGATCAGGTGCCATTTGAAGAGTTTGTGGCTCGGTTTGTGGGTACCCAGTTTGTCAAGGCTCCGGAGGCCGGGTGCGTCATTAATAAAGCCAATGAAAAAAGTCTCATGGAATCAGCGGCCAAACTGGGTAAGTCCCCAGTGACATAATCGGTGTAAACAAACCATGAAACAAATAAAACCGAGTCGGCGTGTTGATGAATATTTAGGCGGGATATTAGGAAGGCAAAAAAGTTTCACAAAAGTGAAATCGGGGAGTAAATTGAGCGAGAAATGGTAAGATTTCTTGGGATTTCAACATTATGATGATGATGATTCACAGAAATATGTACTCTATTTTTTAATTTCGAGTACACCGTCGTCAAAAAACAACCCTATTTTTTAAATATCGCGAACATAAAATGTTCGCGAACATAGTTTAAAAATAACCCCTTTTTTCGCGAAATTGGGAACGATCATGCGTACACATAGTCAATGTTAAGTGACAACACCGGGAATAAATGTCACAAAGAAATTTTCACGAAAGGTATAGGGACTAGAAAAGTTAAAAAAGAGCCTGGTTTTGCTTCCAAGTTATGAATTTATATGTTTTACAAACAAAAATATTTGTTTCCAATTGCTAAAACTGGTGAAAACACTGATACTTTGAAAATATTGAATTCTTTTGGCATTTTTGAAAATTTGATGCAAGTATTTTTGGTTTCCAAAAAGTGACGCGGGCGGGGGACAGTAAACTCGGAATCAACTTTCACGCGCCTAAGCTTCACAAGATCAAATTTTACACGCTATCTTGCTAAAATGCAAAAATTAAACATGTTTAGAACAAAATATTTTTGTTTTGAGATGAATTTTCTCATTTAAAAGTGCTTACTCAGGGAAAAGGTTACACAGCAATGTGTGCAAGACATTGGATAGTATGCTAAATATAAAAAGGTCAAGTGTAGTACTTGCACTCTTTAGCATACATAACTGCAAGGTATATCTTATAATAAGTATGGAACTTTCAATCCCAAGAATTAAATTCTGTTTGTCCAATAAATAGCTTTCAGACATCATGCAATGAATGAAACTGATGAACTCAGATCTGCCAAAATAAATCTTAATACATCATACCACCCAAACAAGGTTTTAAACTTGTCTGCCAAATACCATAGCCTGACTAAATTACCAATGCAAATACACACATTACCATCTACGTCATCCCTGCTAGAAGGCTAGATGACCTTTATTTTATCAGTATTGATTAAGGAAAACCTAATAAGGGTAAACTGTTTCCTAATACTGTCTGTATAGCGGATAGATGGCCTGCAAAATTGATTGATTTTTTTAAAGGAACATGTTCCACTAGTTAAATGCACCACACATCAAGACGTTGCTGCCAATCTGGCCATTCATTTCATCATCAGTTGTTACTTGTTCTACCATTAATGATGTGATACATGTGATAACTAAATATTCCAAGCTATATCTTTGTCTTATGCAAGCTAGGAATTCACAAGCCTCAGAGCTGCCAACCTTTTAGCACTTTTGTTGCTATTCCAAAGGGTCAGTATTTTGTAGGGTTCACAGCTGCCAATTAATCATAGGTGGCAGTGGTGATACAAACCCACCCTTTTTTAAATTTCAAACCCACCCTTTTTATTTTATACCCTTTATACCAAAACTCCCAAACCCACCCTTTCTAAGCGTGGTTACTACTTACTAATCATAGATAAGTGGTTATGGTGGTCCAGGAGGTGCAGATTTGCATTAAAAGAGAATTACATATATAGATAACCAAACACTACAGAATGTGATTTCAGTGTTTTTTTGTGTTTCAGTTAGTGTCATTCAATTGGATATTATAGTAAGCTTTGAGATTGCAATTGTTGACTTCTAAACCCACCCTTTTTTATCAGTGACCACCCTTTTTATTTGGACACGCATTTTAACCAGAAATTTTTCAAATCCACCCTTTTAAGCATTTTGTGGACCTCTCAAACCCACCCTTTCTAAAGCGTGGGTTACCAACAGTGTTAATACTGTTTACCCTTTTACTCTGTACCAATTTTACTCATACTGGAAAGCACTGTCAAATACTGTATAATTTTTTATATAAAGTTTATACTACTGCATGATTTTGACATGAGCGTATGAAAAGAATGTTTAAAATCTTGAGAATACTGAAAAGTATTATGGTTTATTATTCTGGAGGGTCATTATTCCTAAGGTGCATTTCTCAAAAGGTTCATTATTCTGAAGATGGTTTATTATTCCAAAGGGTCATTACTCCAAAACTTAAAATTATTCTGAAGGTTCATTCCTCTGATCATTAGTAATTCTGAAAGGTCAGTACTCTGAATGCTCATTATTCCGAAGGGTCATTACTTCAAATCATAGTACAAATTTCGTAGTAATGATCCTTCGGAATAACAAGCCTTACTTAAATTCACTTTACCCCCCCCATGAAAAAAAATTCCTGGTGCCGCCACTGGGTATAATAATTAATATCCCTAACTACAAGCAAGAATTCCATCCCTCATCAACTTAGTCACAAAACCAGTAAGTATACATTATGTTCTTATCCACATTTCCAAAGCCATCAGTGTACGGCGCATCCATTAAAAGCCTGTCCTATGTCGATACCTATCAAGATGACCGCTACTCACTTATCCTGCCCCTTAAGCAAACACATGCTCCAGCATATATAAATGCTCATTTAAGGAAAGACATTTAAATCGATGCAGTTTCAAAGCAATATTTATCATGGTGATGTTCTGACTTATAAGAATAATGTATCGACAAAAACTTGGATATCATCTTCAGCCATGTATCTGCAAATTACATGGACACCTTATTGATATTTATTCATGTCCTGACTCCAGGGTCCAGACTTACTGTCTTAACCCTAACCCGCCAGGGGCTTTGTGGCGACGGGAAGGGAAGAAGGAAGGAATAAAGAGAGAAAACAAAGACAGAAGTTGTTTGCTCTGGGTGAGATTCGAACCCGAGACCCCTCGCATGCCAAGTACACGGTCTGCCACAGATCTTGGGCTTCGCTGGCCAGCGAAACCGTGCTTACAGATCACTTAGGGCGATTGCGTCATCACACCAAGTGGGATGCACGCACGAACAGCGCATATATAGTATTTTGTAGTATACAGGAGGGTTAGGGTTAATTGAGGTACTTTTTGTGGTATTCTATGGATATGGCTAGAAGTGCACACTTTCAATGTGCTTGAAATATCATATTTTCTGACTTCAGCCTTTTAATTAAAGACACTTGATAAGAAAGTAAAAATTATCCGTCCTGGTTTTTTTGTTTGTTTTGATCAAAAAGTGCAATTTAAAGCAGAAAATATGTCAAAAAGTAAAACAAATCAATTTATGTCTGATACAATTATTACAAAATCTCACTTCTGATTCATAACCGAAACAAAAGCTACTATACTCATATGTCTATATAAGTATAAAATATGCTTGCAAGGATTTGGTAACATTAGAATTAAATCCTGCTAGAGTTCCAACATGGGAATATTTTCTTCAACTGAATTAAATTAAACTAATTGGATATCATAACAGCACTTGTCTAGAGTAAATAAATTGCTTGTTGGTAAAATACCAGTAACTGAATAAATGTCAAATGTTATATGTATTTCATCGATTCGTCATTAACGGACATGCTGGTAGTATTTAGGGAACCATATATACAATCTACCATAACAGGATAATTATAATATATAATTATGTCTATTCCGTGGTGACATTTGTGGAAATATTACAACAAGAGGTTAATATATAAATTTTAATATAGTTGTTGGTATAATTGATAGTTTATTTTGTGTTACAAAATTTAAAAACCCAATTGTTCATAGTCAATTTGTAACCTTGGTGATTGCACATGATTAAAGGTGTGAGTGAGTCCCGGGCAGGAAATTAAAAAAAAAAAAAATTATTTTTCGGTTTTGTAGTGTCCCTGGACCTAGACCTAAATGCTTGGATCATTCAAATTCAATGCATTTTGATATCATTAATAGAGTATGACATGAATACAATTTTCTTATTTAAAACACAAAACATCGTGCAAAATTCAAATTATTTTTTTAGGTCAACCATGAATGATCCTAGCATTTAGGTCTAGGTCCGGGAACACTACAAAACCGGGAAAAAATAATCACACCCCTACCCTACTTTACCCGAGAAAGCAGTGATTTGTGTGGTATGAAATAAAAATAGTAAAACCTTGAAAAGGTGTTCCATTTTTCAAATTGATTTCACCTCCAGCTTCAAGATATATTTTATAATTTCTGTGTGTACCCCATAGTTGTTTATCAAACACACAAAAAAATGAAGTACACAAAATACAAGAGATAAAAACAAAATCAACAAAATCCAGGCCAATATATGGCTAGTACCTGGGAAAAATATTGTTCTAAAATTCAAGAGCTTAGCAAATGCAGCATAAATCTTTGAACAATTCAAGTGCCTGGAACTAAACTGGGAAATATAACACCAAGATGCTCCCTGAGGGGAAACTTAACTTGTATTTTTCTTTTCTGAGGGATCTAATTTTGTCTTCATTACACATAATTTGGCATACATTTGCATGGAGACATTAAAGGTGTGTAGTCTGTTTTTGCTTTGTGCTACATGATGTTTTCTACAGTCTCGCATTGAGGCACATCACCCAAACATTCTTATTCAAAGTGGTTTTAACCCCATGAGAACTACCTGCCGATTGGCCAAAAAGAAGTTTTCATTTTCAACTGGACCAATCAGCAACATTGTTAGAATAATTTCACTCATAAAAAAAATTGGGGTGAATTATTTGCAAAGCTCCATTCTGATTGGTGATTAAAGTAAAGATATCGTGTAATTAACCAATCAGAGGCAACGTTAGATCGGCAGGTAGTGCTTTCCAGCAGATTGCATTCTAGAAGCTAAAATGTGTATCACAGTGGCCCATAAAACAAATTAACAAAGACAATTCCACCTACTGAGGCTAATTACAGCACCGGTACATATTCATACATGTAGGCCATGAATATGTACAATGTGTTTTGTATGGTATCTTAATGTCATGCCCTTTATAAAGAGGAAACAAATGACAGAGATACATTTATTTCACCTTTGACACCATCGTACTACTGTTTAGATGAAATACAAAACCAGAATTATGAAAGATGATAACCCAATTTCTAGGATGGGCAGATTCTGTTGGAAAAGAAAATCTTAATCTTATCTGTTGAAAGGACAGAAATCGCACAATTTTAAAACTATTACTTGTGTCAAGGGCCTGGTTTATTGTGTTGTATCTTTATTAGTCATCTGTAGCCCAATTCTAGCTAAAAATATCAAGATTGAATGTTTTCTAATATCAAACAGTGATGGATGGAAGGATGGAAGGCACAATTTTAACTGTTTTTTATTGAATATAAAGATTTATTTAAATTCTCACTAAAGTGAGATGTTCTGTACTCCCTTGGCAAAACTCTCAGAGGCATATTCCTATGATATAGGCTATAAAAATAGAAATATTTCTAACTCACACACGCTCTCAAATATTTGCAAGTAAATAAGTGCAAATTCATCCCCACATGTAGGCAGTGCATAAACAGGCTTCCGTTGCATCTGAGGTTTGGTTTGGGTGGGTGGGTCAAGGGAGTGAAATCTTTGTGGGAATCTATGATTATGTCTAAAGAAACCAACCTGTAGTGCAAAGATGTGGGTTTATTCTTTCTTGGACACATTCTGCTCATAACCAGAACAATGCACAGAATACAACTGGAAGGTGAAGTATTGGTATCTAGTGCCGTCGTCGACATCTAAAAAATTCTAAAAAAAATTTCAAAAAATATTTTTGGCCAGAAAAGTTTCAGGGACACATTGAATTAGCATGCATTGCTAGCTGTTCAATAGAAGCAAAAGTAATTAAAATGTAAAACTCTACCCAACTTTGTAAACAAAATTGGCATTTTTTTTTGAGTAGCAGTATTTCTCTGGTTTCTAACCTTGAATAACAAGTTGTTTTTTTTAGTAATTTTTTTTATGTCGACACACTGTCGATGTTGGTATACAAATTATATCGACATGTCAACATTAAAAAACGGCACCGACGACAGCACTATTGGGCTCACTTTTTCTGGAAATGAATGCAAAATTTGACTGTGCTCCACAGCACAAATACATACCTTTGGTTAGTGCATGAATGCCCATCTTCACTTGCGAGAAATTCCCGCTTCCTAATTCCCCTCGTATCCTATAGAAAGCGATTCGCTTTCCTAACGTGATTTCCTTTAGTACTCTTGCATCGTTATTTAGTTCAGTTGTTAGTTTTTCATAAGCTGTCAGCCTTCTGACAGGTTCCGGGTTCTCAGCCCGTGCAAAGCTGTCATTAGGCAATGACTTCTGACTACTGGTAGCAGTGGTTGAATTAGCAGTGGGTGTGGCACACTGACGAAGTGGTGTTGTGGTTGTGTGTGATAGGTTACTCTGCTGGCTTTGGTGACTCGCCTGACTGTGTCGTTTTCCGCTGGAGACTCTACCTCCAGGAGTGGATGACATGATTTCGTCTTGACGTCCCATTCGTCGATTGTCAGATTTAGAATGATTTATGAAGTCCGACTGGGCCGGGTTATCATGGTATTGGATGGATTAAGGATTGGTCTTTACTTCTAGAAACAGAGAGATAAAAATAACAATTAGTCATAATGATTAATGAAGGTCCTTGATTTATCTGCAAACTTCATACATCATCATGTCAAGTAAGGTTTGTTAATACCTTTTTTGTCGATGTAAGCACTTTCAAATGAAAACTTGTTAAATTCTGCTCACAATAAATAAAAAAAAACCATATTACAGAACAACTTCATGCAACAATATTTCAGACATATAGACATTTCATAGACATCGGTGTGTAATAATAATTAATATACCGGTATATTTGCAAAATCTCCCTATTTATGCCTTTTTTAAGGACACAATATGGCTGACTATGAGCAGATCACAGTCAAAAGTCATGGCTACCCTACAATGTTTATATTTAAATTTCTGTATGTATGTGGGACACCAACTGCAAAAAAAGAAAACATAATTTTGTTCATTCTCAATTTCACACTTTCAAGAGTCTTAAAATTACACATCTACAATGCCTGGCTAAGTTGTTATGATCTACTCAAGTCTACTGGCAGCAATATCAAGTACTCGACTCATATAATAGTTTAAAAGCAAATATGGACTTGACCTTACAACAACTCGGTTCTTGAAATCGATATCATCAAGTCTACTTTGCATCACATCTTGCAAAATGTACTGCTATAGTATGAGCAGTTTGTGACCAGGCAATTTAACAGGCCATGGAAATAAATGTCCCCTTTTTGGCATCTTATTTTAAAAAGAGGCATGGAAAAACAGTGGCATGATTGACGGGAATTAAATACAACAAACCTTATTTTTCACTATGTTCGCCATCGCAAATCATAAAGGAGACAAGACAAGTAAAAAAGTGATCCCGCCTGGGAATCGAACCCAGGATCTCAGGTTTACAACACCTGTGCCTTAGGCAAGTAGAAAACTGATCCCATCTTGGGATTGAACCCAGGACCTCAGGTTTATGGGACCTGTGCCAGGTCTTGTACATGTAAACCAGAGGTCCTGCTGGATTAAATTCCCAGCGGGATCACTTCTTCTACTTGTCTCCTTTATTAAGGCGAACTGGGTGAAAAATTATGTTTGTTGTTTAAAAAGAGAGGCTCAGTTATCAAAAATGTTCTGAGACTGTGAGCTCAAAGCATGGATTTTTTTGTTACAGTTGTACATTGTTTTGTGTACGGTACTTGGAAAAATGTGACCGTTTATGCTTTGCATTTAATTGATCACACAATTTGCTGCTGCTCTGAACATTTGTCCAGAAACATTTACATATTAAATATACTTTCTTAGCATAGGCACCTAATTTCCCAAATGGTTCTTTTCAAGCCAGACCTATATAGATTTCTCTCAATTAAGGTTGATATATGCACTGGTTTTCCTGCTGCACTGTTGGACTACATTTTGTTTTTATAGGGATGCACTCAAATTATGTCACAGGCCTCTCTAACAGCATTTAATTTAAAACTGAATTGTTTGTAGATATTAACACGTTCTAGGTATTACATGTACATAACACAGTATTAGTTTTCTTTCGCGTCTTTTTTTTCAGTGTGGATAAATCTTTACAGCTGCTACTGCAAACACTGGCTGAAATTAAATTATCACACTGATTTGTCTCTCAGTGATTTCTTGTGTCCTTTCAGAAAAGACCTTTGCAGCCTTTTAGAAAAAATCCCTGCATAGCTTTTAGAAAAGGTCCTTGCATGCCTATTTCATGTGGCACAGATTAATTTGTCTAAGTGTTTCAAATCTACCTTCACATATACACACACACCCAGGTGTAATCGCCTCTAAACGTGGGCGCCATTTAGGACTATGCAAGCGTGATCGTCTGAATCCGTACTCAATCATCACACCAAGGACGTTTTCTGCCATTTGTTTACATGTGTATTTTTGTGTGTATGGAATTTAACCTAGCAACTGTGTACGCAATATCTCGGATCTACGATCTAGGACATATATTTTGCAAATACATTAGACGTGCAATTGCAGTCATTTGCAAGACATCCTTGACCCGAGGATGGTCCCCCATTGCGGAGTGGTCCATGGTTGAAATGTGAAGTGTGAGGGTGTGTCCTCGTTTGAATGCAAAAAAAAACCTACCCCCCCCCCCCCCCACATACACAGTAAGAAACATTTATGATAAACAAGAACAATATAAAAAGTCTGATATATTGGTGAAAAAATTGGGAGGTAAAAAGCATATTACTTTTGTCCATCCCTCCCTGTTAAATACAGTTACAGGCAGGAAATCATCAACTAAATGAGAAGATAATTGCATTCCATCCAGACCGTATAATTATCTTATATTAACTTTTAAATGAAATGGGATATAGGGCGGCACCATCATTAGCCACCTCTTATATTGTATCTAGCTGTTAAAGATCTGCTTAAAAATTAAATGTGTAATGCAAAAAAAAAAAAAAAAAATGTTTTTAGTTCAGTTTATTTATTTTTACTTTTTAGGTCATCATTGGATTTATTCTCAAATTGGGCTATTACAGTTGAAACTGATACACCCCCTATGGAAAACATGTTCCTACATGTGTTTACTCTTTGATTTCATTGTAATATTCTAAGCACCAGAAGAAAACGTGATTGTGGTAATTGCGGCCGCAATTGTGTTTTTTGAGTGCAATTGCGTTTTTTCATATTTAAAAAAAAAATTATTTTTCAACCTTCTTGTTAAATAATTCAAGGTTGGAACCAAAGAAAAACTGCTATTTAAAAAAAAAAACTAAAAGTTCTGAGGTTTTTATTCAAAGCTGGATCAAGTTGTACATTTGAATTACATTTGCTTCTATTGAACAGCTAGCAATGCATGTTAACTCAATATATCCCTGGCTGTTCAAAAGAAGTAACAGTATTTAAAATGTACAACTTACCCAGCTTTGAATAAAAACCTCAGAACTTTCAGTTTTTTTGTTTTTTGTTTTAATAGCAGTTTTCCTCTGGTTGCAACCTTGAATAAGAAGAAATTTAGGGTCTATCACTAATTTGTGATATCTTAAGCACATTATGTAAAGAACAGCAAAAAAAACCCTGAATTGCAGCAAAGGAAGCAACTATACATGTACACTGTCATCAAAATGCAAACTTTGCATGTTTTCACCATACCCCCTACCAGTGGCGGATCCAGGAATTTTGAAAAGGGGGGGCACAAACTTAGAACCATCGGCGCGGCAGCGCCGTACGTCGCGCTTACGCGATGCAGGGGGTGTCTGAGGGGGATGTGCCCCCTCAGAAGTGAGAAACTTTTGCAAAATGAAGATCTAATTGAAGCTATTTGGTGGGCCATTTTGGCACTATTATTGTGTAAAATTTAATTTGAAAAAGCCGAAAATTTGCGAAATGACGGTCCAATTGAAGTCATTTGTCGACAAGCTTTCATTGTGTAAATTATTGTTTTAAACATAAAGGGTCAGGTGTCCAAAACAGAAGCGAAATGTTAACTTCTTTATGCATACATGAGGGGTGCCTGAGGGGGTGTGCCCCCCTCATAAGTGAAGACTTTTACAAAATGAAGACATAATTGAAGCCATTTGGTGGACCATTTTGGCACTATTATTGCCTAAAATTTTAATTTGAAAAAGCCGAAAATTTGCAAAATGACGGTCCAATTGAAGTCATTTGTCCACAAGTTATTGCATTAAACATAAAGGGTCGGTGTCCAAAACAGAAGCGAAAAAGGTTAATAACTTCTTTATGCATACGAGGGGTATACCTGAGGGGATGTGCCCCCTCATAAGTGAGAGACTTTTACAAAATGAAGACATAATTGAAGCCATTTGGTGGACCATTTTGGCACTATTATTGCCTAAAATTTTAATTTGAAAAAGCGAAAATTTGCAAAATGACGGTCCAATTGAAGTCATTTGTCCACAAGTTTTAAATTATTGCATTAAACATAAAGGGTCGAGGAGCGGGTGTCCAAAACAGAAGCGAAAAAGGTTAATAACTTATTTATGCATACACAGGGGGTGTCTGAGGGATGTGCCCACCTCAAAAGCGAGAAACGTTTGCAAAATGAAGACCTAATTGAAGCCATTTGGTGGACCATTTTGGCACTATTATTGTGTAAAGTTTTAATTTGAAAAAGCCGAAAATTTGTGAAATGACGGCCCAATTGAAGTCATTAAATCGACAATTTTCCACTATTAATGTGTAAATTATTGCTTTAAACATAAAGGGTCTGGTGTCCAAAGCAGAAGTGAAAATGACAACTTCATTATGCATACGTGAAGCGGCTCCTGAGAAGTCGGAAAATTTTGCTAAATGAAGACCCAGTTGAAACCATTTGATGGAAAATTTTAAGTCATTCGTCAACAAATTTACACTATCGTGTCAATTATTGCTAAAGTGAACTTCAACTTCTTTATGCATCACGCAGTCCGGGGTGTCTGAGG
Organism: Amphiura filiformis; assembly: GCF_039555335.1. Taxonomy (NCBI): domain Eukaryota; kingdom Metazoa; phylum Echinodermata; class Ophiuroidea; order Amphilepidida; family Amphiuridae; genus Amphiura; species Amphiura filiformis. The sequence goes on from NC_092628.1 coordinate 30,673,618, forward strand.
AGGACCCCCGAAGTTAGAAAATATGTGAAAATGAAGGCACAATTGAAGCCACTCGTAGATTACTGTAGGCCTAATTATATTGCTTAAACAACATGTTTAAGTTTAAAACATAAAGTGTACGGATGTTCAAAACAGAAGTGAAAACGGTCACCTGTTTATCTCTCCTCAGACCTCAGAAGTTGGAAAATTTTGCAAAATGAAGGTCCCATTTAAGTCATTTGGTGCATCATTTTTTCCCTTCTTCTCACCTGGTCTTCTCCATTTACTCCTCTTTTCTTTCTCTCATTTTCGAGCTTTCTCTTCTCTCATTTTTTAGCCGTCCAAAAAAGAAGCCTGGTCCAAAAAAGAAGCCTATATATTTACCGCTTTATCCATACACGGAGAGAGAGTGTCTGAGGGAGGATGCTCCCCCTTAGTATTTGGAAAAAATTAAAAATAAAGGCCAAATTGAAGCCAATTCGTGGACCATGAAAGGGGGTACGGTCCGGGTGTGCCCCTGCGTGGATCCGCCACTGGCATGGGAGGCCGCTGATGTAAAAATGAAAAGTAAAAGTGAGGGGTTTTATTTGTGTGTTTTTCCAACAAAATTGTAAAAAAAAATATAAAAAATTAGGACCCTCGAAAGGGGGGGGCACGGGCCCGTGTGCCCATGCCTGGATCCGCGCCTGCCCCCTACAAATGTACCTAAAATATTGTTGGATATGGAAATTAAATTCTTGGGAAGAACATTTTAATGCAAGATGTGCGACCACTTGATTCGCTAACTTGCAGGCACCACTCACTGAATAAAGAGTATCAATATAACATTAAAAGTCATCTCACAAAGACAAAATCAATTAATCCATATTAGCCATGTCAAATTGAAAGGCATCCATCTCATTCCATCATATCAGAATAGACCACATTGATTTTTGTGCTAAGCAGACAGACACATGATTTAAACAAAGTTTTTTTTATTTCATGACTACCAGGTCCACCACTTTGGCGATCATAATGCCCAACAAATGCCAGTTTTAAGGGTATACGAGGTATTGTTGGTCGAAGCAGCCAAAAAAAATTGATTTTCATTATCTGAATCAATATATTATTGAAAAATAACACATTGGTGTTTTGCAAAAGATCATTCTACAAATCATATATATGGTACTTTGAAAACTTGCTTAATTTATTGTTGTTTTGAATGAGTTATAACATTTTACAAAAGTGTTGTTGTTTCAGCCCTCTTTATAACATAACTCAAGAACCACAGGACCTATACAAAAGTATATCTGTGATTGAATTCTTCTACACGCTCTCTATGAATTGAGCAATGCAATTTTGCTAAAGCTCAACCATTACATGCAAGATGCTGTGAACTACTGTTTTTTCTGCTGCTTCGACCAACAATACATCGTATAACCTTAAGCTACCCTATGAACATAAACACTATCATTGCTATGTCATGGTAATTTAATAGAGGGAATGCGGTGGGTTTTCAAAAAATGTAATCACATCACGGGACATTTTGGCCTTTAAAAGAAACCTGAAAACATGCTGTTTGTTGTGTGGTGTCTTGTAAAATGTATTGTACTGGAATAAAAAAAATAAGGCTCCCTTTACTCCTTGCAAGTTGCATGCATTCTAAATAACATCCTGATTTGATGAGATCAGCTAAAGATTTTATCTGGGTTAACAGTACAGGAGACATAAACACAGACTGTACAATCACAGATATTGGAACACAGTACAATTCAACTAACCCAGATCCCGGGGGGGGTCACTCCCATTGTGGCCTGTACACCATCCGCGATAATGAAAACGCGTAAAAAGGGTTGTTTTTCGTGGATAGGCACGATACGCGCGTATCGCGTTTAGGGTATCAAAAACATGAAAAATCGGGAAAAAGGGTATCAAAATTGCAACGTGCTAATCCGCGAAAAGGGTACGTAAATTGGACAAATGGGAGATAAATATGAAAGGGGAAATGATCTTCAAAAATCATGTAGTCGGCATGTGGTTTTACGAAAATATCACAGTTTCACAATTTTCCATTCGGCTCATCCGGTGTGCACCCGGCCAATTGATTGAAGTTCATGAAGTTATAGCGGGAATTTAGCCATGGGGCCTCCGAGCCAACCCCGGGATGTAAACAAACATATTTTGTGTAACATGGAATTTTCAGTCATGGTAGCAGTCGAATCCTTATTCAAGTTGTTACTTGGCCTCGTACATCGTAAACTGAAAGTTTTCTCACGGAGACAAACGTTGTACTTTGACAACTGGAGACTATAGTAATTTACTTCGCTATATGCTGAGCCCAGATAACCTCCTGAAAAAGCGTGATTTGCTATTAAATTGGCCCGTGAGCATGGCGCACCGGGAACCAATAAGTTGGGAGGAAAATCCTACTTCACCAGTGTTTCTGCTGTTCTGTTGGTATCGGAGAGTGAGCGATTAAAAGTTAAAATAGTCAATTTTTAATTTACGGTTTATAGCTGCTATTTATGGTTTTACGGCGGTTTTTCACATTACGTACATAATTACGGCTATACCTTCTAAAAATGGAGCCCGGATTCTTGCTGGAAATAGAGGGGTGTGTAAAGGGCTATCACATCTATGAAGAGATGCCAGCCATTGGAGAAAGATTGTCCTGTGAAAGGGAGAGAAGGAACAGACATCACATGTGGGCCGTAGGCGTGGTGAAGCCGAGAAGTGGAGACATGGTTGGCCATGTTCCTCGTGGGTTTGGCATACCGTTTTGTAATATCTTAGATCAAGACATTGACATAACGTGGTAAGCAGTGCTGCCTATTGTTCATAGGCCCTACTTAGTACTTATTCTGATTTTGTCCCAGCCCCTATATTAAAATATGTGGAATATGTTGTATTAAAATGCCTATATAGGCCCTAATATAGGCCTATATAAATTATGTAGGCCTATGCCTATAATACGCCCATGATATATCGAATATCTTACGTGTTTGTTATGTTATTGTTTATTTTCTATCTGGTAAATATTGTAGGGAACTTATTTGAATCTTTAATCTGTTTAACATTTCACATTCCTCTTTTCAGCATCATAACTGGAAAGCCCCAAGTCAGCAAAAAACCATGGCCCTGTCGTTTAGTGAAAGGTGGTGGCATCATCATACCCTGTGTATATGTTATCAAGTTTTGGCGCTTTAAGGAAGGGGAACAAGCACTGCAGGAAATGAAACGTCCATCATGAAAATGGGAATGACTGATCATCTGGGAATTGTAACGTAAGTTCCACAAATTTCCATAACAGGAAAATATAGTATAGGCCTACATCCTGGGAATATACCCAATTAAGGAATGTGATCTGAAAGTAGGCCTACATTTATACAATTTCATGTTTTGATGCCTCCAAAACATAATAATGATAAAATTGCCCCCCCCCCAAAAAAAAGATTATTTACGCACAATAGGCCTATCCCGGCACAATATTTATTGGTGTCACTATATGAGTTTTTAAGATATTGGATTCGACTACGTCTTGTGCAATATTTTAAAACTCATAGAGAGAAAAATAAATATGGATTCAATCGATCCCATTTCATATCAAAATCTTCCCGCAAAGGTAAACCTGACTGGACTGAGCTCTTTATTAAATCGTGTGATATTAACCCTTAACCACTGCATGGTGTGTTTGCACGCGCTGAACTGAGCCAGGATCCTGTCTTATCCAGGGTATAGGCCTATACTAGAGAATATGTCAGGGCCCAGGGGCCGTGGTCATGGTGGCCAGGGGTATCCTCCTAGATCCTGTCCACCATGCTTTTTGCAAGATTTGTATGTGATGTACCATATAATATAGACTGTCATTATTGATCCAATTAAAACGTAACTGTAACTTTAACCATTCTTCTTACTTACAGGATGCTTGGGGTGGTGATGAATATGATGATGTTCTTCACAGTACAAAGGCAAAACTACCTGAAAAGAAGTCGATATACTTCCCTCAAAACTAGACCCCGGGAACTAGACTTATACACTGCACTTGGATCCGGGACACCTGTATATCTAAAATATACGTGATGTGCCTAAATGCGGTTGAGACTGTGGAAAATACTATATTGATGAAGCATTACGAACTTAAACAAAATGAGAACTTGAACAAAATCAAGGATAACTCAAATGATACCTTATTTACATTTAATAGTATTCCACAATTTATTAACAACTATAAGAATTTAACTCCATTAAACTGGGAATTGCTGGGTTCAGTATAAGAAAGAAAGAAAGCAAGAAAGAAAGCAAGCAAGCAAGCAAGCAAGAAAGAAAGCAAGAACGAGCGAAAGAAAGAAAAAGAAAGAAAGAAAGAAAGAAAGAAAGAAAGAAAGAAAGAAAGAAAGATTACATTATTTGGATTTAGGATTTGGAATTAGGATTGGGAATTGAACCAATTTTCAGCATGAAATCCAAATTGATGTTGAAGTTAAACTTTTTTCAAGCTCTTTTGCCGGTTTCAACTTCTTATGTACCGTACTGTTTTGTGAAATTTATGAAATGTTTCAGAAATCAACTAATCGGGTTTTTACAAGAGAATCACATGAAGAGAAATTGAGAATCTCGGTTGAGAATAGGTATAACTATTAAAAAAAGTGTATCACCATGACGTAAGCAATAAAGAAAAGTCGTAAAATATATGAAGGTTTTTATATTAATTATAATTGTGACTCATTAATTTTCATGAACTTGATATTTTGGACTCGTGCTCCCTGGCTCGTGCTATATGGTAGACTATTTGGGATATCCCGCACCTGTATATAATTTATTTATACGTCATGTATACGCCACATTAGTATCATACTGAAATCCTTCCTTTTGGTATCAGAATCCCACTTGCACTGACCACCGGGACTGACCATGCTGATCACTTCTGCAAGCTTCACACCGTCTGCTATCTGTCGAGTCTGTCGTTTGCCGTGATTTAAGTCAGGAAATATCGCTATAGTTTTTATGCTTTGTATCGATTGTCATCTAAGTCGTCGGAATATTGCCAATAATTGAATATGAAAGACTTTCAAGGAAAAAGAAGGGGACAGTGCCTGAACAAAAGCTGTCCTGCGGGAAGTTGTGAGGAATTTTATGTTGAGAAGGGGAGCATTAAGTGTGCATATTGTACGTGTTCGCCTGGAATCCATGAACATGGTATGTAAACCTGCTCGATGAGCTTTTATCTTCTATTTCTTTAAATATTTTGTGCAATTGTATTCCTGTAGGGAACACCCAGATGTTGCAATTTTTTCATGATTTTGGCAAAATAAATCCTTGCATTTTCATTATTTGCCGGGTAGGAGTCCCAAGTAAAATCGCTGCCGGGATAAACTCTTGCAGTGCTAGTGAGGCGGAAGCCAATTGAAATTTAGGCCAGGAGTGGAGTAGGACGAGCATATTTTGCCCGGGATATTTTGTTCAGGTTTTCCTATTTTATCCCAAAATGTAGGTGAATTTGACAATTTCATGGGCTAGTATATAGTGCATCTGAAAGCGCCAGTAAAGATTTGCATTTTAAATCATATGTTACGCCCCATTATTGTTTAATTATTGCTATTTTTTCTTCTATTGCATTTTTTGGGCGGGGGGCATGTTCCCTCTGCCCCGCCGTCTATATGATAATAGTTAATACGCGATAAATAGATTCATCTCATACTAGGCCTGATCTGTCCAGATTTCGTCTTTAGCTTATCTAAATCAGGGATCCTGATCTAAATCAGGGAATCGTCATATCGTTTTGTTTGAAAATTGTTTTCCTGTACCTGTGTTTATTTTGTTCCAAGTCTTCCCTTTCTTACGTTTTGTATTGGGGTTTGAATGATTTTATAAATTACTTTATCCAGGCGGGACGTTATCCCTGTTCTAATTTTTCCACTTTTTCATATTCTCTGAAAGCTCGGCTTGACTTACTAGTATTTAGCCTACAGATTCTAGAATCTGTGTTTAGCCATGATGTAAATTGTATAGGATTCATGTGATTTTTCAAGTTGGTTATTCAAGTTGTTTGTTTAACAACGTCCATATTCATACAATATCCGCCAATATGATGGGTCATCGCCATGAGTGTCTGCATTTGTCCATGTAGTCCAATGTACTGGAATAAATTTTACTTTGCGCTACAAATTTGAGGTACAACGCCGAAATAAAAACCTTTAATTATACATGTTTAGTTGGACTAGATACTAGTAGCATACTTAAGCGAGACAAGTCCGGAGACAAGTTACATAGGTATGGCCATGGCCTGGCTCGTAAAATCGTAGCTACTGGTCAATTGTGGTTGAAACACGGGGATCTTTTCTTGGCATCTGCCCACCCAGCTTGGGCATCCAAAACCATCATTAAAAATGGTTCAAGTTTAAGCAGGCCTGAGTTTAAGGTTCAACTTTTTTGTCCTCTCAAGAGAGGAGAGACCCTTCCCTCTTGAACCTCTTAGGATAAAGTGTTGATGAATAGAAACTAAAATAATTATAAGCCTTCCTATTTATTTTATTATTTATTTTATATCGCACCTTCTGTGGATGTAAGGGCTTTTCCAACAAAAAAATTTTACCCCTTTTCTAAAAACACTTTTGCAATCAAATTTGAATCCATTTGTTTGCACTATACTTTATGTATTGATTGATGCTTTCAAAATCAAAAAGAAAAATTTAAATATCTCATTTACTTTTTGTTGAAATCCGGCAAAATGCCATTTTTGAGCATTTTCGAAGCTACAACGTTTGATAATTATAATGATTTTTTTCTAGCCCTACCGTACCAGTACTAGGCCTACTATGATAATAATAACCGGTCTCATTTGTAGCCGAACTATAACAATGGGTCGATTGCTTTCTTTTTTTAAATTTTTTTCCTTTTTCATGCCAGACTTTTATTAAACTATTTTTTGTTCGCAAATGAAGTTGTTTACCCGGGTTGTTTAGGTCGATCTTTTCGGGGATTCCCCTAGCGTTCTCGTTGTGTTAAGGTTCCGACGTTGTATTTAGCACGTAATTGAAATACACGGCAACTAGCAAAAATCGTGAGACTTTGATATTGTAGTCTCAATACAGTCTCTTAATACATGGACCGTGGGCTTTTGTGCGGAGGATTCGCAGCATTGTGCCGATCAAGCATGTGTGTAAGACTACCCCGAAGACTACCGTGCCATTGAATTTGACCGTCGTGCGTGATTTGCGGGGTGATTTCAAAATGTAACCCGAATGGTGATCTTTTACTTTAAGCACGGAGACTATGGATTTTAAGGTAAAAAGAATACAAAACGTCTATCGTACATGTAGTCCCCTAAAAGTTGTCCTTTATCCTTGAGTGTTTTTTTTTCATTCATTCATTTATTTTTTCACTAAAAAAATAGAAAAAAAAACATAGGATACATAATTATACAAAATCATAATACAAGTGAGAGTGAAGGAATCACAGGAAAGGCCAAGAAGAGGCCTGAAAGTCTGTGATCCCTTGATTGGTTAATTCATCATTTGACATAGCAGCAGATTGTCATTTCAATGAAGAAGCAACAGTAAGCTGTCATATCTTGATATGAATTAACCTAAATACATGAAAAATAACAGTAAACAATAGTAATAAGAAAATGCACAACAATAAGGAATATAAAATATAAATATTTCATCATAGCATTCTGTTCACCAAGCAGATATAGGCCTAGGTCTATATACCTTAACAAGGCAAGATGCTATAAGTTCACATTTTTTCCGTCAAATGTGTCTAGCCTAAAAAAGACAATGCAATGAGGAAATTAAGATTAGGCCTAATAATTGTATTGCCCGTCAGACCGAACCCACGATCTGAAAAAATTAGGGTCGCGTTTTGTGTGTTTTTCAGTTTTGAATTATCATTATTTGCTCTTAAATTCGCAAAATGTTTTGCCCGTTTTAACTCCAATACATTTAATAAAAACCGAGCCTTTTAAACCTTGCAAATCATTGCTTACCATTGTATTTTGAGGTGATCTCCCGGGGTGATCTTGAGTTACATGTATGTGGCCCGGGTATGTGGCAAAAATATTTAAAAAAGAAACGAAAAAAAAAAACCGTCCGACCTGACTTTAAATCTTTTAAGGGCAATACAAACTTTTTAGGCCTCAATGCTTATACCAATGCATACACTTAATTACGACTGAAATTGTAATCGTGAAAATTCTATTAACATTAATTTTATATTCACAGAATCGTCCTCAGCAACTACAAAAACAACGGTTGATGCGAGTTCACCAGATGTTACCGTCACCGTCATCATGGAAACTCACAAGTCCTCCAGCCCAGTGCTAGACAATAAAAGAAAGGTAATTTTGATCACTGTATTTTGAAGATCTATGTTTTGATCGACAATAACAACAATTAAGTAATTACCCTCTTAATGAATGACCATTATTCCAAAACAGTTGATTGTATGCCAAATTGGGAATAATTATGCATTTGAAGCAGAATTTCTTTATGCGCATTATGACACCTCATATTTGTTGTAATGGTCCCGGTATTGATGTCGCAGCGTACATTTAAGAACGTAACCCGCGATTTGAAAGTGGCAGTAAAATCTTATCGCCTCAAAGATATTCAGTATCCATCCTTTGAAGGCCAGGATTGAAGGAAATCTGTTCAGCTCACATTGTGTTATCCTTTTTCTTTTTTGCTTCTTTTCTTCATGCTCTATGGAGGGATCAAAACATGTGATACTCAAATTCCACATGTATATTTGTATATTATTGTCATTTCAGGTATCATCTTATACAGCTGCTGACAGCTCTGAAGAAGCACCAGCACCAGTTGCTGGTCCATCTACGACTAACGGAGGGATAAACACTTCTCCATGCACTGGTACCCCAGATATTGTTGTCATGGATAGCGATGACGACATTCATGAAGATGCACCTCAAAGACCTGCTAGTGGATATGCAAAACATGCTGTAAGTCATCACTTTAATTATTATCTTAATATACTCACCGACTACAAAAGCCGAACAGGCGCGATACCCACTGTTGCATGACATGCATTTCTATTGAGGGTTCGGATTTGGCACCAGTTAAAGACTAATGGCTTTAGCCAGTATACAATAAATATCGAAAGACCCTCTTCATTCAAATTTGATAAATTTCAGACAATTCATACAGACGAAATTGTCCAAAATGTGGCCTAAAATATGACACTCTGCTGCATATAAAACATGTATAATTATCAGTGTCTGGATTTTTTAGGCAATGAGTATAGTATTCTTTTCTATAATATAATAAAGTTGAAACCTGCATGATACATGGTACATTAAAATATAGTAATCAAATAGCAATTTCATTGTGAACCTGACATTACCAACCTCTAATTTGTGTTTTTGGGGCAAGTAGCAGCGGTTTTAACACTTCTAGAAAAACAAAACTTCATTGGTTATTTATAAAGGCCTTAGTATCTATGTACTTATGTCTGCTCCAAGCTATCTTTTCATGGTCCAATCATATCTCGGTGACTGCCCCACTCTCCAAAGAAACAGTGTATTTTCTCATTATCTAGTAGCCATGGTGATCTTTATCCGGGATCTTTATATCACTCAACCACATAGAGGTGGTCAAGTTACATTCCCGGGGTTACATTGCAATTTGCATTGCTGCAGTTCCAAGACTGAAAATGTAATTATCTGAGCAAAAACCTTATTTAATTTAATCTCTCAAGTAAGTTAACTTTTTTGATATTTCATATTGCTGTTTACAGACTGAAAAGGAGAGCCCGGCTCATGATCCAGGTGTGGATGACTACTTCGTGACCACACTTTGGAGTATCGTCAATAAGGAGAAACTAGAAGAGTTGCAATATGTGTTAAAGTTTAAAAACGAACAAACGTATGTGGCGTGCAAATGTTGCAATGCTGAAATTGTTGCCGGTCCAAAGCACAAAAGTTTGCAAAATTTTAAAACACATCTTAAAAGAAACTCACACAAAATCAACGTCATTAAGTACAAGGATATACAGTTGAAGAGACGTTTGGTAGAGGAACAAGAGGAAGAGGCTAGAAAGAGGCAGAAATTTGACAAAATGAGAGAGAAACAAACCAAGCTGATGAAGGAAAGACATGAGGCAATAGAGAAGATGCATAAAGGAGTGTTTGAAATTCATACGTCCAAAGAACATGTTGTGTGCCAGTACTGTCTTGTGCGGATTTCCTTGATGCCACTAAGAGGCAATGTCATGGATAATGTCAACAATCATGTTTCGTCTACGGAACACAAGAAGAAGGCTGCGGGAAAGCGTCAAACACTGCTATCATCATTTTGTTAAAGAGATGAGATAAAACGGAGAGCAGAGAAACTGAACATCATTTGTGCTATGGCTATTATAAACATAATGTTAATTATGCTAACGAGTTACATGATATCACCTTCCTTTACAGTCAGCAACCAGCAATAGACCAAGAAACAAATAAACCAGCATGGTGTGTTGAGGCACAGAGAATTATACCTGCACATGTTATGGGAAGCTGTTCGGAAGGCACAATTAGGAGTAACCAATGCACTGGAGCCACTCACTATGATGATTTCATGTGTTCGAAGTGCCGAGAGGTGCCACTAATTCAAAGTCTGCGGCTACGCATAAAGAGAAGAACAGCAATGCCATCAATTACAGCATCTAAATTACCAACGATCAGTCACACAAATAATCGTTACCTAAGTATGGGAGAGAAAATGGACAAACTTGACAAGTATCGGCAAAGGGTTCTTCACAACAAGTATCAAAACCTGAACTTTGCTAAGCAACTTGCTAGGGCAAAAGAAGCCAAGCTCAAAATAACAGAGAAGATTGAGGAGGAGGGACAGAGAGGCGATGTATCTGCGATTGTGAAATCTTTACATGCAGCATATGAGAAAGGGCTCTTGTGTGGAAAGGACAACATTCTTCTTTTCCTCAAATCCATAACCGCAAACATGAATCGAAAACCACAAGGCAAGCGTTATAATACTTTCACCAAAACAATCTTTGAAGTAGCCAAGATCTGGGGCGGATGGCGTATGGCCAGATTTATGTCTTTAAACTTAGATGGCCCCTCTGATAGCTCGGTGAAGCGCATAACGAGGAAGTTCAACTCGCCTGCCGAGCAAGGATTTCAGGTCAAGACTATTAAAGAAACAGTGGACGCTTACAGGCAATTAATGATAGAAAACAACCTACAATCGGTGCTCGTTGAGCAAGCAGAAGATGAAACTGTGGTAGTGAAGCTTTTCCAATATTTGCAAAAATCGGACAAAATAGTTGGTTCATGTGGACAAATCGGACCTAATCACCGTTGTGTGGCAGATAATGTGCATATTGTTGGCTCTGATGATGATGCTTATGAGAGGCTGCAGACTTTCTTTTCCAACAGTGTGATTGCAAGTATGGCACGAGCAGTACTCCTGAACCCCCTTCATCCGAACCTCCCAGCGACCGTCATTTACTTAGGCCCAACCTGCAATAAGTTTACGCATCGAGACGTCACCAGCCAGTGGAATACTGTACAGGAGATATACAACACCAACTTCATTGATGTGTTCAATGCCCCACTGACAGGACGAGCATCTGATGGTGATTCCCGAAGAAGACATGCTCAACTGAGTTCTGCATACAGCAAGGAAGGGGAGAGGTTTGGCATCGATCATCCCAACTTTACTATCACAGGGAAAGTTTCACAACACAATGGTCGAGTATGTAGTTTGGATATCATGAATCAGGATTATCTTCATTGCGGGAAAAAGTTGGTGAATCCACTGGATCATCCTACAAAGAAATTAATGATGGGTGGTTTTCTTATCCACATCAACCATTTAGACCTTGTGATGGACACCTTCCCTCAACAGAACCATGGCCTTCGAGTGGAAGATGTTAAGAGACAGGATAGACAGAACTGGGGATCAGCACAAAGAATACTTTTCCCCAAGGTGCAAGAATGCCTAGAAAAGCTTGAATCCGGAACAAATGGGAGGCCACCCGAGGATGTCAAAGGAACCAGGATTTACCTCAGAATCTGTTACCTCTTTGTAGAAATATTTTGCTCTGTGAGTGCATCACTGGAGGAGCGAATCCCCTATGCATCCCAGGTCACCAATTTCTTTCGCATCTGGAGGTGGTGGATTTTCAGGCATCCAACTCTGAAGTTGAAGAACAACTTCATCACCAAGCAGTGTTTTGAAGATACTGTTCTTGCGTGTCATGCAGCCGTCTTACTAATCAAAGCTGGAAGAGACTACACCAGTGATGTAGAAATCGCATTGGCAAAGTGTGGTACTGACTGCTGTGAGGACTTTTTCTCCCAGAATGGGTCTTGGGTGATGAATAAGCATAACTATACCTATGGAGACATGCTTATGGCACTGCCCTCCATGAACAGAATAACTCACATCCGAGCAGACCCAGAGGCACCCACCATTCCGAAGGGCCATAAGAAACAAATCAACATCTGGGACAAGGGAACAGAAGCACCTGAATCACCACCAGATCTGAAGGCCTATCCTGATGACCAAGCCATATATGAAGCCTGGGAGAGAGGTCTCCAACTAGCCCAGCAAATATGCAGTGACTTAGGTATGTAATATAATGTTGATAACTTCTCTTTTCTCAACTGTTGTAGTGATGCATGAACAACATTAACTCTTTTTCCACATATTTTTTGTGTTCTGCGTTTATTCACATGCATATTATGTTGAGGACAGCAAAAGTGTATAGTGTTGATCAACCCCCCGATTCAACCAAAAGCGATGCTACGGTACTACCAAAGTTGAGATCAGAGAAGAGAAGAAACAGAGTTTGTATTTCGTAATGTTTGTTTTTTTATGAGAAATGCAATTAAGAATTCTGAATAGGTACATGTACATCATTGTTCTCTGTATGGTAAGGGAAGGTATGCTGCACAAGATAATCTGTACCAAAATCATATCATATTTGCCAGACATAATTTTGAAGAAATATTTTACTCTAGGATCATTTGGTCCATGTTATGTGAATGCTATCTCCCAATCAAAATTCTTGGTTTGAATTAGATCTTTATAACTAGACCTATTTTGTAAGATGATGATTTTGACTCTGAATTTCCCAACGCTCTCTTTAACGACCTTCATTGTGAATTTTACCATATTTTCATACAGGTATGGTGCCTTCTAGAGAAGACGAAGAACGTGGGCTGCATGACTATTTCACTGAACCACACGCTTTGTCAGACCAGCAGAACCGTGTTTTTTTGAGTTCAATGGCTGAAGAAGACCGGCATGAAGACAACACTGATGAAAGTTCACAGACAGTTACAGTTCTTGATCATCCAGACTTAGCTTCTTCTCTGAGGTCGGACTTGGATGAAGTATGTGAAACTGACGAGGACGGTGAATCGGCAACCCATGATCTCAGGAGAACTACTTCATCAACAATACTTGTCCCTGAAATAGGTTTGTATAATATTATGCTAGAACCATGATTCAAACTATCTTAAGGAACTATGGTAAACACAAGGTTAATTAACTAAATACAGGAAAATATACAAAAGGATAATCGCCTAATATAGTTTTAGTTGAACTCTGCTAACAGGCGAGTCGCCGCTTGTCTCCCAGGACTTATCTATGATGTGATACAGACCAAGTAAGCAGGTATCAGTTTTTCAATACTTATTTTGATTTCACATTTGTTGTATTTTGCAGGTCAAGTTCATAAATCCACATTGGTGTCGCTCCTGAACTCTGCACCCAAAGAGAAGCTGTCAACAGACCGATTGCGAAGGGTTCAGAATAGACAGGAGACTGTTCAGGGAGGAGTCCATTTAATGGAAACTGAGGCAGGTAGTGTGGATTACAGGACAGAAATTGGTTTATATTCTGATGTTGCACTCTTGATCAAAAATCGTGGAAAAGACTCTACATATCAGTTGGGGAGAGTGCAGCGAATGGTAAAGCCTGGTGCCCAATCCGGAAAAATTGAATACAAGAGGCCAATAAGTCTGTTAGAAGACAAAGACAATGATATAGAAATTACTGTGACAATGTATAATGAAATAAGCCAGTCACCAGATGAATACAGTTACAGCCCTGGTGAAACAGCAGATTTCACTGTATGGAGTGTCATAATAGGGGTAAAGCTTAATATTCAGGAGAATGGAAATTTTGTAATACATCCAGATGATGAGGAAGAGCTGTCACGGTATATTAATGAGCAGCAACGTCCAGCTAGGTCTAGAGGCAGAGGTCCATTACAGCAAAACCCTCCACAAGATGACCAGCATGAAGCAAATCAAAATGCAGCAGATGATGGAAGGCGTGTTGAAGTAGTACTGCCATCCACTACCAACCCTACAGGAAACCGCAGGTCATCAAGAATGCGACGGCAGATTATATTTGATACATAATGGACCAATTTAAGAGTATGCTAACCTCTTTCATCTGTCACTAAATTTGTTATTATAGCAAATACTTTCAACTTCTAAGCATTTTTTCATGTTTGGGTTTATACGCTGCGTGCTTGTGTACACCAGCGTGTTCAAGTTACTTCATGACGTTTCAATGTGGATGCAGCAAATTTCAAGCGCCAACATTACTGCCTCGAGGAAAGCATGCGGAATATGATGTTATTGTGATGGTCGATCCACATTGGTGTTGCTCTTGAATTTCACGAAGACATTACTGCCTCCAGTAAGGCATACAGACTATATATGAAGTGTTGTTGTGATGGTCATGGTTATGGTTACAATGATTACAGGCAGAGTTTAGCTCAAACAATGGTTATTATATAGATATGTTGTGCAATTGATTAAAGAAACACGGTGCTTTTCATTTCAGACTTAAATATGCAAGTTTTGTAAATAAGAGCTATTACATAGAGGGTATGCAGCTGAGTAACAAATGTTCAAAAATGCCAAAGAATTAATCATTTCAAGTTATAAGAAGTTGTTGCCTTGCTTTATGGAATTCTAATAAAAAACCATTGTAAGTGAAGTGTTTCTATTTCAATTTAAAAACATTGTTGACAAGCTTAAGAACGGAACTGCGCCAACAACGTTGCTTTGAAAATTCCGTGCCGTTTACTGTACTATATTGTTTTACATCAACAGCAAGCTAACAAGGTGTGCTAAAAAAACCCAAAATATAGTCTCTCAGAATGAAGATGACCCGGGAAGATGTGTGTGTATTATGTTTATTATTTTAAAAGGCATTAACTCATAAACAGAAGTGTTTTTTCTTTTAAATCAAACCTCCACCATTTTGTAAATATGTTCAAACACTTTCATAATATGTTTAAAATCATAATGATTTTAAGGCAAACCTCCATCATTTTGTAAATAGATGCAAACATTTTCATAATATTGCTAAGTACTGTTAAGTACCATGTAAAAACGTGCCTGGAAATTTGCTTTGAAAATTAAGTGCCTTTTACTTGATCAATAATTGAGTATTCATGATGATTGTATATTAAAGCTCGTAAGTATACAATTTGATATTTTAACTCAAATGTTGATAAAATAAAATGCAACTTATTTACTTAGCAAAAATAACATGGTGTTAATAACCAAAAAGATAAGAACGTAGTCTTTTAGAATGAAGATGTGTGTGTATTATTCTAAGCGGCATAAACTCATAAAAGTGAGTGTTGACCTTTTTTTTTTTATTAAAACCTCCACATTTTGTAAGGTAACACACACTTTCATAATATTTAAGTTTCAAGTACTGTGTAGAAACTTACCTGTAAAGTTGCTTTAAAAATCAAGTGCCTTTTACTTGATCAATAATTGAGTATTCATGATGAGTGTATATTAAAGCTCGTAAGTATACAATTTGATATTTCAACTCAAATACTGATTAAATAAAATGCAAAATATTTTTATAGCAAAATTATATTTTACTCAGTTCATTTAATGTGTTGTGGTTTCCACTATGAACTACAGAATGCTAGTATGTTAGCTTGGCTTTGGATTAACCTCAACAGTGGTGCAAACAATGGCTACATGAATGATTTAAGCTCAGGTACCTGATAATTCTCCCGGGATAATTCTGCTTCTCATAAATGGGTACCGTCAGGGTATATTTCCCATGGAAATTGTTTGAACAAACCATTTTTGTACAGCTATTATTAAAGCTTTGTGCCTTCGATCTCCCGGCCCTAATCGTGTTCCGTATTTCTACCCTTGCATCCTTGTTTTAGGTGATCTATGTTTAAAGGGGGGTAACCCTATCGGTTTAGGATATGGATTCTCTTCAAACTTACACACAATGTCAAATATTGTCCCCTTTATCAATCTATGTGAGAAAACGGGAACAATTTCAGCATAAATGTGAATAATTAGCATATTAGCAAGCCAATACACTGGTACGCTGCATTGCATTCTGGTCAGGCATCTCGAAACAACGGCGAGCGCATGTCCCGTGGAAACAGGAAGTGTTCGCTTTGGTACTGAAAACCGGCTCGCCTCTGTACACTTTTATACCCTCTATTCATACTGATTAATCTTAAAAACATTACATATCACTGCGCTCATTATCATTCTTGACAAGATAGCCCATGCTGTATTTACTTCGCTTAATTATTTCTTTATTTTAGCTATATGATGCACATTTTCACATATTTATGATTTTTCTTTGTTTTATTTTTTTAACTAATTTTTTAATGGGGGGAGGTGCTCTCATAATTTTTTTCATATTCCTCGTATCATGCTTGACAATATAGGTCATGTTTCCTTATTTATTTCGCCTCTTATGTATTTCTTTATTTTTTGTTTTTGTTTTATATCATTATAGCGCCATCTATAGTTTGACATTAGGGGCCTATTTGATGTATTTTTATGACTAATTGGTACTGGGGTGAAGTCTTCCGAATCTATTCCGATTTCATTCTATGACTACCCAAAACTCCCGTGTCGTGTAAAATGCGAACAACTGGTATACCTGTAAAAACCGCTGTGTTTCATGATTTCTCCGGAAATACATCGACTTGGAGCGTCAAAAGTCAGGATAGTAATGAGAAAAATAGTATCTATTATGTGAGACCAAAACATCATCAACAATGAAAAAAAAATCGGGGATGATGCTGTCGATCGGGTTACGGACCTTTAAGTGGCACAGCAATCCTTCTTTAGGGTAGGACATTTGATCATGCAGGGGCGGATTTAGGGGGGGGGGGCGCAGCCGGCGCGCGCCCCCTCTATTTTTTGACTAGCAAATGGCGCCGCTAACTTAAAATACAAAAATTGTAAGAAATTTAAAAAAGGAACAAATTCGCCATGAACAGCAAACAATGGGCCAAAACCGTTGAGTTTTCGAGGGGGTAACCCCCTTTAACACATTTTTTTCGTCAAAAAAATTCCTGGATCCGACCCTGTGATGCAATGATAAAATCCCTGTTTAGGGTGTGAAAACAGGCGCGTTATACGTGTTTAGGGTATCGTTTTAGCCAAGGGTTAAATCCTTGTTTAGGGTGCTTTTCAAAAGCTGATTATCGCGGATGGTGTACAGGCCACAATGGGAGTGACCCCCCCGGGACCCAGATACCATTGATTATCAACCTTGAAACATACTGACAGCCATGTTAGATGTTCAAATTACATGTAAAATCAGACAAACCTACTGAATTAAGACAAATAAATTTACTGACATTTCAGCACAATATGTACTCACTTATCCAGATCCAAATTGATAAATTAGAGGAACCTGCAGGTACAGTGTACATGTCATGTATGACAGCTTCAGACATGTAATGTACCATGGTTTGATGGGGCATGTTATAGGGGATGATCTATCCAATCAGACTGTGAGTTTGAAAAATTGAGGAGTGTGATAAATAGCACTCCTCAAACTTTGTGAGAAGTGTTATTTTGTGAATGAGGAGTGTGATAATGCTAAAATGTGATGTTAGCTTAAAGATTAAGAGTGTGATAAATTGCACTCCCTATGATCATTTGAGGAGTGCGGAGGAGTGTGATCACACTCGCACTCCTCAAAATTAACCTAAAGCCTGACCAATAAACCTGGCTACATTCGCTCTAATTTTCATGTCCCTATTTTTGGATGATCTCCTGAACATCTCTTTTACTTTGTACCTAGACATGAATGTGGAAGTGTATAGTAACCTCCGCACAACCTACATCTGACAATCGCTCATCCAAGATGCATGCTACATGGCATGAGAATGGTACGGTATTAAATTATTCACAATGCAAGTTTTGGGTGAATTTCAAAACTGCTTGAGGAATGTTCATTTGAAATGTACGTTTTTCCCGTCCCCCGCATATCCAAGATGGCCGCCATCATCCGACGCACAACTCATTTGGTTTTTGATACTTTGTTAAATTAAAAATGCTTATCAAATGGGACATTTGGGCCCATTTACAGAAACATTTTGAAAACTTGTGCCTGTTCCAAAATGATCTTCTGGTACCATGTTGTATTATTTTTTGTGGTTCATGTTCAGTGATATTGCTCATGTTGAAGTGTTTGTGCACCTTGGTTTGGAACTGAATGTGTATAATTTGGAAAAAGTTTATAATATTCATCACCTGGAAATTTCAACTCCACGTTCATCGCTGTATGACATCAACATGAAAATATTCCCCAGCCATTCACTCCATGCTAGTACACACTACACCAACACCAGACGGATAGAAATGCTTATAGCGAATGCAACTACCATGCTTGAAATGATAATGAAATCAGCCAACAAGATTGGCTTTATATATTATTTATTCACAAAATAGGATCAGGAATAGTGTACAGGGGAACTTTATCTGATGAGCCCCTAGACATTAATTTCAATAATTACCTTTCTACATGCCTGAGTGTTTTTCAATTATATAATATCTGGTATTTTTTGTTTCATTCAATTTAATTGAATGTCATTATTTATTTATAAATTCATTATACATGTATTTATAAATCTATTATTATTTGTAATTTGATACTTGCATTTCCCTGTACATGTATTTCCAATTTATCATTATTACTAACTCGTACTAAGCAAATAATGGGACTAAAAGTTCAAGAGAGAAAGAACATTATAACAACATACATTATCAAAAGAAAGAAAGGAAAAGAAAAAAAAGCAATAAATTGGAGCTGACCAGGAATGAAATGAGAACTAGAATTACGCAGTTTGTAATTAATTAATTTTACACGGTTTGTAATTAAGGTGGCCCCACACAAAGGTGTGTAAATAACAAAGGTTTGTAAATACAAATAATATGTACATATGTAATATGCAAAAATGCACATAAGAGAAATTAATGAAAATTCTAAACTAATAATATAGATAAAGACTTGTGTATTATGTTTTAATCAGTCCATTACCAACCTTTCCTGGTTACCAGGCCACGACGTTCCTAAAACACACAAAACTATCTCATGCATCATTTAAAGACTAACTCTTAAATAATTCATAATATAAACCTGTAAATATTATGATGCATAATTTTTACTTAGCAAAATAGCACCCCTTTCAAACAAATTAAATTATTCAAGTAGTATAAATCAGATTTAAAGTAGACAACCTATATTAGCAGATGTACAACAAGTAAAAAAAAAATGTTGGAAAAATATATAAAAGGTTAAAAGTTAAAATGTGCAAAAATTTAATGTTAGCATACCTTATATTGTGCCTATGATATCCCATGAATGATGGCTTGATGTCCATGCCAGGTGCACATGATGATGCTTGCCTGCGGTAGAATCCTACGCATTATGGCAGCACCGATAACTCTCTAACCAAGTAACACACAGATTACTAAATACATACGGCTAGATGCTGGTACTGTACAGTTAACAGAATAATACAGTTTCCCAAGCTCTCTCATCCCACTGGTAACAATTTAATTTACCGAGTCATCCAAGCACAGTGTCTTAAAGGAAAACAGCAATATCCAGCGGTGAGAATGTTACCGATGCTGGCTAGGTGTTACTCCAATTTCAAATCAAAATTTCCAATTTAGCATGTAGTGTTGCTGAGGTACCACTCGAAGGTAGTGAACAATCGATGTAAGCGCCGTACAATATACCTGAAAGAAATTGAGTGAAATGGAGAAATTATTGGAGCAGTAGGTAGTTCCCTCTATAAAGATGATCCAATCAATTCAAACTAAATAAAAATCCTCCTGCTCACATGTGCGTATGGAAGCGTGTAAGTGAATAAACTGAGGAAATGAACCCACATACAAATGCTAGCTTTAACGTGAGAGCGTGTGTGGGGATATTATTTTGTGTTCATACATGTATAGACTGGCTGGTTAGAAAATTGCAAACCGCAGGCTGCATGGGGGCCCTGTTTGGTTTCATCACGACAGAAGCAGCAGTGATATCTTGTGCTCGCAGCTGTGAGGGGCAACTCTATAGAGTATGTTGCTTACCAGATAATGTACTATGTGTATTTTCATTTTAGTTTACTGTCTCTGTATATGGGATCAAGGAAGACAAGTGCTTTGTCGGCAAGTTGTTACTAACATCGACCTTTTATAATATGTGTGAATAAAGTGTGCAATTTCTTTTGGTATTTTTATCTTTGCCTGTACCATAATAAAAAACATAAGGACGCAAATTGCATCACTTTCATTATGATTTCGTACATGTATCAAAATTCAATTTTCTTGCAAAACAGACATTTTGATTTGAACTGGAGGGCTACATATTAGAGTCACGCGGTAGCCGTGACCAGCAAGTTTTTAAAAAAAAAAGACTGATAAAGAAGACTAATAACAGATGCTCCCGCGAGACTATATTTACAGCTAACATTAAAACACTTGACTTCTATTGTTCGATGTTATTTTTCGCTGGGTACAAAATGTGGCTAAAACCATGCTAAATGTTATTTACAGTCCCAGGTGTAATATCTTGACAACTCATTAATTCAAAAAGGGCCACCAATCCTACAGTCAATTATTGTTCGTAATAAACAAATGGTTTTTGCTTCCATTTCACGCGGTATTTCATAGCGAAAATTAGTTGCAAATCATACTGATCCAGAATTTTGGACACTGCTACAAGTCTACCCTGGTTATCACCTTCACACCACTTTTTCAGATTCACTTCCAATTATACCCTAGCAATTTCTGAAATACCTTACATACAAAAAATCAAGTTTTTCACAATTCTTTTGTTCTTTTCGGACGACACATCAATTCATATAATAAATATTGTACATCGACACGCTATTTCACAGCCGACTCCCGTGGTCTAATGGTAAATGACTTGGACTCCTACTCTGGGGACTGGAGTTCGAAATCCGATGACCAAATTTTTTTTTTTTTACAACCATTTATTAAACAATTAATTTTCGTTCATCAAGAATAACATAATTTTAAACATCTGGTGCTATTGTGATTTTTTTTTTTTTATCAAAGCAAGATGTTTTATTCTCAGGGAAATTGTTTATTAACCCCCCCCCCCGAGACTGCAGGGCTTGAAGAATGAGGGAAATTAAAAACCACAAATCGCGAAAGACCGCCAACAACCGCCGCTCAATAGGGATGTCAAACTAGATTGCCCAAGAGGGCAACAAAGAACCACAAACCGCGAAATATGGATATCCAACCAGTTTAAAAGACAAATTAGCCACCGATAGAGGCCAGGGCCTGAACAAGTAGAGAAATTAAAACCACAAACCGCGAAAGAATGCCAAAAACCGCCGCTCACTAGGGATATCCAACTATATTGGCCCGCAGGGCTACAAAGAACCACAAACCGCGCAATTTGGATATCATACAAATTAAAACCACAAACTGCGAAAGACAACCAACAACCGCCGCTCAATAGAGACATCCAGCTAGATTGGCCCGCAGGGCTTCAAAAACCACATACCGCGAAGTATAGTTATGCAACAAGCTTAAACTATAAATTAACCCCCGATAAATGGTAGGGCATAAAGAATGAGGGAAATCAAAACCACAAACCGCGAAAGACCGCCAACAACCGCCGCTTAATAGGAAATCCAACTAGATCTATAAATCTAAATAACTATCAACCGCGAAATTTGGATATCCAACTAGATTTCCCGCAGAACTACAAAGAACCGCACACCGCCAAGTATAGTCATCCCGATAGAGGGTAGGGCATGAAGAATGAGGAAATTAAAACTACAAACCGCGAAAGACCGCCAACAACCGCCGCTTAATAGGAAATCCAACTAGGGCTACGAAGAACTATCAACCGCGAAATTTGGATATCCAACTAGATTACCCCGCAGGGCTACAAAGGACCACACACCGCGAAGTATAGTTATCCAACGAGCTTAAACTATAAATTAACCCCGATAGAAGGTAGGGCATGAAGAATGAGGGAAATTAAAACTACAAACCGCGAAAGACCGCCAACAACCGCCGCTTAATAAGGAAATCAACTAGATTGCCCATAGGGCTACAAAGAACTATCAACCGCTTGAAATTTGGATATCCAACTAGATTGCCCCGCAGAGTTACAAAAATCACAATCATTAAAACATAATTATCTTGCTAAGTCGTGGCACTTAGACGCTTCCGTAGTACAAGCCTTGCTACATAGTTTCAATTTGAAATCGGACTGACTCTGTGTCTCGCTGGCATCGTCAACATTGGGTATGTGTTGTTCATATTTACATTTCTTAGTTGCCTTGAATAATTAAAGTATATTAAAATGTATATGTATATTAACATTACAGTCACGCGGTAGCTGTGACCAGCAAGTTTTAAAAATAAACGGCTGATAAAGTTTTATTAAATTATTTACTGTCATAAATCAAGGATAACATAATTTCAATTCTATTTTTCGTTTTATTAGCTTTTTATGGAGTACTTCAGTAACCCGATGACTTTCCAAGCTTAGAGCTGCTTGGCTACATTCATAAAAAGAAAGAAAGTCCACCAAAAAAACGTTGACAACGTAAAGAAAGCAGCAAGTTTAAAAAGCCCCCACCTCGGCTCACTTTTTGAAACTTGGTCCCATTTTGAATATCAACAGCAAATCGGTGGTTTTAACGTTTAAACAATAGCATCATTGCCATTAACATGCCTTCTTGTTATTCGTTTAATTCAATCATTGGTCATGAACTTAATAATTATTATAAAACAAAACATATATAGGATATTGGCCAAGAACAACACAATAACCTTTCTGATCGTTCCAGAATTATGCTAACAACTTAATATCGCATCGGCACATTAAAGATACATAACACTTCTGGAAATAATTTAAGTTGATAATTATGACAAAAATTAAATCAGTATCTTTTACAAATGGGACCAAGTTTCAAAAAGTGAGCCGAGGTGGGGGCTTTTTAAACTTGCTGCTTTCTTTACGTTGTCAACGTTTTTTTGGTGGATATACATATGTACATGATGCATTTACATGTATGGGGATTGCAGTTTCAGTGGGTAGTATTTCTTTGAGAAACCTTTGGTTTTTTCCCACCAAAATAACCCTAATGTTGGTCTTTATTTTTTATTTATTTATTTCACAAATTGTGAAAATAGGTCTATGATTACAGCAAAATCATCAGAAATTGGTGTTTCAGTGAAAATTACCCTTAGCAATTAAGAAGGGTAGTTGTGCAAAGCTGATCATGAACATACACATAGTATCTTAAATTGCAATGAATTTCACCCAACAGTCATTGACAAGGTCAATGAACAGAATTATATGGAATCAAACTAATTCTCAAGAAGAGCTCTGATGGTGGCCCGTCATCCACTGGTCACTGTAACTCCATGATGCTTTAATGGAGTTCAAACAAATAGGCAAGAGATCCAGGGGGGGGGGGCACTTCCATAACAGATATGCATCATGTGCCTCGGGATATACAATTTGTCGTGGCACTTAGACGCTTCCGTAGTACAAGCCTTGCTACATAGTTTCAATTTGAAATCGGACTGACTCTGTGTCTCGCTGGCATCGTCAACATTGGGTATGTGTTGTTCATATTTACATTTCTTAGTTGCCTTGAATAATTAAAGTATATTAAAATGTATATGTATATTAACATTACAGTCACGCTGTAGCTGTGACCAGCAAGTTTAAAAATAAACGGCTGATAAAGTTTTATTAAATTATTTACTGTCATAAATCAAGGATAACATAATTTCAATTCTATTTTTCGTTTTATTCGTTTTATGGAGTACTTAGCAACCCGATGACTTTCCAAGCTTAGAGCTGCTTGGCTACATTCATAAAAGAAAGAAAATCCACCAAAAAAGCGTTGACAACGTAAAGAAAGCAGCAAGTTTAAAAAGCCCCCACCTCGGCTCACTTTTTAAAACTTGGTCCCATTTTGAATATCAACAGCAAATCGGTGGTTTTAACGCTTAAACAATAGCATCATTGCCATTAACATGCCTTCTTGTTATTCGCTTTAATTCAATCATTGGTCATGAACTTAATAATTATTATAAAACAAAACATATATAGGATATTGGCCAAGAACAACACAATAACCTTTCTGATCGTTCCAGAATTATGCTAACAACTTAATATCGCATCGGCACATTAAAGATACATAACACTTCTGGAAATAATTTAAGTTGATAATTATGACAAAAATTAAATCAGTATCTTTTACAAATGGGACCAAGTTTCAAAAAGTGAGCCGAGGTGGGGGCTTTTAAACTTGCTGCTTTCTTTTACGTTGTCAACGCTTTTTTGGTGGATATACATATGTACATGATGCATTTACATGTATGGGGATTGCAGTTTCAGTGGGTAGTATTTCTTTGAGAAACCTTTGGTTTTTTCCCACCAAAATAACCCTAATGTTGGTCTTTATTTTTAAGAAAAATACTTCATAAATTGTGAAAATAGGTCTATGATTACAGCAAAATCATCAGAAATTGGTGTTTCAGTGAAAATTACCCTTAGCAATTAAGAAGGGTAGTTGTGCAAAGCTGATCATGAACATACACATAGTATCTTAAATTGCAATGAATTTCACCCAACAGTCATTGACAAGGTCAATGAACAGAATTATATGGAATCAAACTAATTCTCAAGAAGAGCTCTGATGGTGGCCCGTCATCCACTGGTCACTGTAACTCCATGATGCTTTAATGGAGTTCAAACAAATAGGCAAGAGATCCAGGGGGGGGGCACTTCCATAACAGATATGCATCATGTGCCTCGGGATATACAATTTGTTACCCCCCTGGGACCATCCTTTTTTCAAAGTTTCATACCGAATGATCCCATTTTTTTAAGGTTGTGTACTGAATGACCCCATATTTTTGTCAGAGGCTGAAAAAATGTTTTTTTCCCTGCAAGCAATCCAGAATTTCCCTCCAGTTTTACCAAATTTCCCTCCAGTATGACATATTTCCCTTATGTATTTCTTTATTTTTTTGGTCAAAAACCAAACATTTCCCGGCAATGAGCTTCCCGTATTGCCCATTTTTTCCTGCCATGATTTTTGTAATTGTACATTTGATCTGAATGCCCCCTACTTTTAACATGGCCGAGGCACATCCCTGCCATTTCAGATAGGGAGTGCCTCCCCCGGGCAAGAGATAGGCAAAAAAATAAATTCATTTATAATAATGTACAAAGTGCATACCATTCTGTGCACAAGAGAACAACATCAAGATATAAATAAAATCCGGAGGTCATGGTATGCATTATACATTATGAGCAGTTATATGTAATATGTATGCACATGTATACATTTCATTTAAAAATTTTAACACCATGTGGTGATGTTGAGAATAATCCAAACAACTTCACAAAACTATTTCAAAAATGAAGGGATGGCACTGTTTGAAAAAATATTATATATTATAGTGTCATATAATTACACAACTAATTTTATCCCCTTCCTGTCAACTTTTCTTCCATGATTACCATGAATCTTAAAATAATACTGTTACATGAATCAACTATATACATGTACGTATACATGTACTCACTTTTATAGTTTCTAATAATTTGTAAGGCTTCAAACATGGTAACTAACCTTGAGTTACCTTGGTTACCAGTTAAGGCAGCCATACAAATGATTTCATTATGAGGAGTGTAATAATAAGGAAAACTAATAAATATTAACAATTTAATAATGATAACATTTGATAAAAAAAGTAACAAAAGTAATGATTACAAAGCATTTAACAGTTCACCCAATCCTTGGGTGCCTGGGTACATTTAATATTTAATTTTTACAATATATATATAACACCTAATAGAACCAAATTACCGGTATGTGCACATCTGCAACAAAATAAAGGAAAACACAACATGCAATGCATTTTTACTTTATCAAATTAACACAAAGTCTGGAAAAAAATACCCCAAAAAAGTTTGATCGAGCATTGCTATCTTCTGAAGATAGCAAGGATATTATTGATAAACAGATTCATTGTTTTGACACCTTCTGGTCTTGAATTTTGTATATTTTACAAATTTCTATTATTATTAAAATTATTTACAGCTGTCATAAAAAAACAGGCAATAGCTTTGGGACTTACCATATCTTCTAATAAATGCCCAGAGGCATGAAAAAAAGGGGGGGGGGGACAAATATTAGGTCATTTTTACAATGATAATTCCTGGAAAAATTGTTAGCTTAAAAATCATGCTGAAATTATGAACTTGGGATCAACGACTTCCTGTTCACTTCCAGGTTTACGATGTAATTTTTGCCAACATCTCACACCATTACTGATTGTGTGTGGACAGTACAGTAGTCGTAAGCTTACTTGGACAAAACACCATGGCAATTGTTTGGTTTTTGGGGAAGCCCGCATTTATTTAATTAATTTTTTTCGAAAAGACTGCAGGGGTATTTATTAGGATATACGGTACGATGGGTTCAGGAAGCGTCTTAAAATTCTTTGTGAAATAGATGAATAAGATGATAAGATCTCAATGGTTTACAGGAAGGCAAAAAAAGGGGGGGGGTTGATTTCCTCTTCTGCCCGACCATAATCTGGGGGAAAACAAGCTTTTTTGTTTTACTGTACAAGAGAGT
Organism: Amphiura filiformis; assembly: GCF_039555335.1. NCBI lineage: Eukaryota > Metazoa > Echinodermata > Ophiuroidea > Amphilepidida > Amphiuridae > Amphiura > Amphiura filiformis. The sequence goes on from NC_092628.1 coordinate 30,700,516, forward strand.
TAGTAGTAACGACCCAAATTTTGGAAATTCCAGTAAAGTTTTTTTCTCTTTCATAACTTTTTTGACATCCTGAAAACATTTTTAACAGTTTCTTTGCACTTCTAAACTGTTTTAAAAACATGAATTAAAAAACTTTGGTATACTCATACTGTAGAGAAATATCAAAATTCACACCTATCTGGGCTATTTGGCATACATGTTTGGCTATGACCTTTAAAAATAAATCGGGATGGGATAGGACTGTCATACCATCGTAAATATATAGAAGAAAATGGTAATGTGCCATGAACTGGGGTATAGGAAAAGGTGTAGGCATTATTTTTTTTAGTTTTGATCTTATTTTGTTGCTAATGTAGCTAAAATTGTGGAAAGTAGCAAAAACTTCACACTCTATTTACTTTTTGAGATGTTGCAATTCAAACAAAGCAAAGTCAGAGGCCGGGGTACTCAGTACAAATGACCATACGGGACGTGCATAAACATGGGTAGCATTTTCAGCCTTCTGGTATGGAAATGACCCCTTTTGCAAAGCCTATTTTGGTAGATGAAGGGGTCCGTTTTTCAAAATTTTCCCAAAATTTTGTGAAAATTTGTAAAAACTAAGACAATTTTGAGTAAATTCGGCCGAAAATTTTGACTTTTGGTATATCAATGGGTCCAAATTTCTTGAAAAATTGGTATATTTATGGGTCTACTTCCAAAATCTCAGCGGCACGTCCCTACCAAAACCAAACTTGAGTACCCCCCCCCCCCGGGTCAGAGGGCAGGTACTGCACCTATAGTTGAGGCATGTGAAAAGTATAGGGAATATTGATTTTTCTCAAGATATTTTTTATTGTAACATTGCACAACCCAGCAAGGTATTGAGATGGACTATTTATTGTTTTGGTACCGGGCATTATTATCTAGTTTAAGGTGGTACTACACCCCTTGATAAATTTGTGACAATTTTTGCATTTTCCTCAAAAAATAATAACACACTGGTAACAAAAGTTATGTATATCATAGTACACTGGAATTTCAGTGACTCAACTCACTCAAGACAGGCAGTACGTTAAGAAAAGGGAGCAAAATGAGTCTGATGTCGATCAAAATCCAAATTCAGTTTTTAGTAACATTATGAGCTATTCTCACAGCTTTATTTTGCTGAAACCCCATCATAATTAGACTTACGGTTCCAGAGATATGGCCATTTTAGTTATGCTCAGAACAATATATGAAACAAAGGAAGTTGATACTATATTATTAGCAATTTCTCAAAATTAAAATTCCTGACATCCGACTCATTTTGCTTGATCGCATCACATTTAATGAACCACTTGTCTTGAATCACTGAAATTTCAGTGAAGTAACTGGATTAACTATAATATGTATGTACAACTTTTGTTACCAGTATGTTACTTAGTTTCTTTATGAGAAAAATGCAAAAGTAGTCACAAAATTTATCAGGGGGTGTAGTACCACCTTAAATTGTGACCAATTTTACTCCCAAGATATGTAGGTTAACTTGTTGCAAGTGTGCTACAATCATAGGCAGGGACAGATTTAAGCGGTGGCCCTGCGCCAGTGGATTTTGCGTCGGGCCAGTAAACTTCCAACAATGCTGACCCGACGAGCCACTAGATATTTGAGCCTGATATAACTCACATGAGACAAGATGGACATATTTTGACACAGTATCTGCTCCATACTTATACATGTAGTTTATAATTTTTCGTCTTTTATTCTTGAATTGCATGCAAGTTGGAAATAATTATATGGCCGCTTTTTACAGCAATGGTAGACCTACGTACTGTTACCAAGCTCTTTTCGTGCTCTATATGATGATGATAACAATACCGCATAGTCGCATACCTGAACCTTTGTGAACCTTTTGAACTAGATTTTGCACTTTTTGCAGTAGAACATATTGACAAAGTTGGGCCAGTAAATTTATTGCAGGGCCAGTAGGCTTGCCATTTCACTGGCCCTGAGGGCCAGTAGAAAACTGAAACCTAAGTCTGTCCCTGATCATAGGTTCAAGGCTTTTCCTATATAACATTACTGCACTATATGTATGCATTTATGCTCCAAAAAAACGGAGTTAAATACCCTACTTTGCGACTATCGGCAAAACTGGCGAAACCATAGCACATCCATGTTTCTGCATGAAAAATTTGTTGCTCTAGATAAGTCTAGCTGATTATAGTATGATAAAGCCATTGTTTTTTGTTCCCAGTCGTTTTATTGCGATACGTAAAGCTACCAGAGGTACCCAGACACATGTTTGAAACGAAAAAAAAAGGAAAGCGGAAATTGAAATCGGTCAGAAAAATGAAAAACAAACAGATTTCTGCTAAAAAGCAGTCTGCAGAGGGCTCACAGGCCTGTTAAAAATACATATTACTGATCGTCAGAAGCCAAGAATAAATAAAAGTTAATGTCATCAGACAACATTTTATCAGCAAAATGGTTGAATATTGTTCCTAACTTACTAATTGAGTCAATGTCCTTGACGTTGGCGTTTTATTTGATCCTCTAGCATTGCATCAACATGGGGAATACTGAATACCGAATACCCCGTCTAATCATGACTTCATTCTCTTAGTCGGGCTGATGTCACAAAGGGAAATAGCCTTGTAAAACCAGTGTACGCATGTGCAGTTCCCCTTTCTCGAGCTGGATGCTATGCGCGTGCTTGTGCAAAGGGGACAATATTCCCGGATGTCCGTCCGAGTGAATACATACGCGCTATATGCGTGATTGGTCGATTTCCGTTCGTAAACAAGCTACGCTAGAACCGATGGACGCTCGTGAGTAGGATATACACACGTATGCTCGCGAGCTATTTACGCAAAGCACGAGTGATGTACGCGATGTTCATGCACGTTAAACTGTAAACACCATGGACTGATCAAGTAAACGTTTTCTCACAAAAACTTTAAAAAAGATAATTGTGGAGGATAACAGCACGCAGACCATGTTGACATTTTACTACTAAAAACTACCAATTCCTTATCCTTTTTATTATTTTAAAAGTTTTCCCCTTGCTAATTGTAAGAAAACTCAGATCATTCACGCTATGCGTAAACAGCTCGCAAGCATAGAGTGCGTATATCCTACTCACGAGCATGGGTTGGTTATAGCGCGGCTTGTTTACGACCGGATATCCGCTTATCAACTAAGGCTGGCATTTTCGGGCGGGCTCACAGGTACCCGCTCGAGATTACATTACCCAGGCAGGAAATACCCCGGGTGCCCGAAATTAATTTTTTTTTTTAAAGTTTTTTTTTTTTTGGTTTTGTAGTGTCCCTGGACCTAGACCTAAATGCTAGGATCAATCATGGTTGACCTAAAAAAAAATACTTTGTTTTCATGTCATACTCTACTAATGATATCAAAATGCATTCAAATTCAATGCATTTTGATATCATTAATTTTTTTGCAATTTCGGTACCCGGTTACCCGCCCGAAAAATTGGGCGAGATTGGTCGAGAGCCGGGCATAAACAGCGTTAATGCCCGGTGTCCCGGATGTGAGATCGCCGGGTAGGGAAAATGAAGGAAAATCATGTTTTAGGTATGAGAGGCAAACCTTTTTAGTTAACACATTTGCTAGTCAGCCAAATTGGCCTAGACCGTAGCCTTGTTCAAGGCCTTCTAAGATTTCCTCCCTGCTTGATTTATTTTTGGGCTCGCGAAGTTAGTGAGGGCCACAGATTAGGGCTATTAATGACCGTGCGTATGCTGAAAAATCTAACTTGGGCTTAGTCTATGAACCGCCAAAACGAAGGCCTTGTGTAAATTGCCAAAATCTGTTGCAACGGATTCTTCACGGGGGGTATATGTGACACGATCTGGTCAATGGGGACCAAAGGCGGCAAATTTGAAATTGAGATAAAGGTAAAAACATATGGAGTAAAAAACAATAAAATACATAAGAAAACAGACATCAAAAAACTTCATAACTTTTGAACCAAGTATGCTAGACCTTTGGCATTTTCAGTAAATGATAGCCTATTGTATGTATAGTGTAAATAACATTAACTCAATTTTCAAAAATGCCTCCTTTGGCCCCCATGGACCAGATTGTGTCACATATATCATATGGCAAAATGGATTCTTTGCGGGGGATATATTTTCTATATTTGGCAACTTATGAATATTTTTGGTCAACTATTTTATGGATGACTTCGTCAATTCGCCTCTGATCAGCTGTTTCAGCCACTTTCAGGATGCGATGTCATGTCGATGCTTTATGAGCTCGATTAATGTAAATATTGAGATTTTATTATTATTATTGAAGCAAGGCCCTAGATATTTGCTATCGGCTGCCGATAAGTTGGACATCGCAGATTTTCGTCCCCAACAACGTACTGTGTATAAATGCAATGGAGGCTGCTAGCTGCTTGGACAACTAAATATAATTTGAGAACTTGCCCACCGTACCGAAAATCTCATTCCTATTGTCCAAGCAGCCCCTTTCTGTTGGGAATTTCTTAGACAGAGTAGGGGGAGAATTGCTGTTGTCATTTGTCCTCTAACAGCACTCGTGAACGACCAGCTAGCAGCTTGCTTCCCTGGAGAGACGAGGAATCCAAACAGCGTGTCTGCCGGGCCTGTCTGACTAAAGATACCCGTTCTGCTCTCAGTATAGTGGAGAGCTGGTCTCCACTATACTGAGAGCAGGTCTCTTATTTTATCCCTTGAGAAAGAAAAGTTTTGTCTTTTTGAAACGTCGGTTTTTAACTTTGTTTATATATTTTGTCTTACTCCCCCATTGGATGTTGTGTCATATTTTCCCTGTTTTTAATTTTATCCATTGCTAGTGTGACACTGTTGTATCCTTTTGGATCCATCCTTTGGTTCCCTGCTGGTCAGTTGGAACAGATTTTCCCTGTTTTTAATATTTAGATACCCGGCCTTGAACAAGGCTACCTAGACCGGGGCGCCGGGGCCCAAACACAATACAAATTTACATATAAATTTAAAAGAAAAGATTGGTCAAGGAAACCTGCATAAATTTATAATTATATGTTGTCTATACTTCACTTGACCCAAATATATGATTTTTTTGGTGATGAGACAATCGCACATGGAATTTTAGAGGGATTTTGATAGCAGTTCCACATAGAAAAGCTGCCATCATCATGAGACAACATTGTATCACTGTTTTAGATCTAGAAACACCACCGAAAGGCTGTTTTGCTGAATCTTTTTGATGAAAGTCAATCTTTGCTACGGAAAGTGCTAGGACAAAATGTTTTTCAGTTTTGGCTTTCTTTACTCAAGGGCTTTAATTTGATATTAAAATGATGCAGTTTGATGGCAAATTTGAATTCACCTTTCATCTACATGTTTTTAATAATGTTACTTACTTACTTGTAAGTTTTTGTTATTATTTTGATGAAATAAGAATCGCAAAATGTTCTGGTATATGTATGAACAGCAACATGAATATATTTTTATGCCCTTGGACTGCAAGCTGCCCCTCGGGCATAAACAACCGTTTAGTCATGAAAATATACAGTATGAATGAACCCCTAATTTATGCCCGATAAGTGTCTTGACCATGTCTACATGTCTTGACCATCTTGCACAGTGTCGACACCCTGTATTATATTAAAGATTTTTTCCCTGCAACTTAATACTCCGTTGGTGAGCGACGGCGATTGGTATTGGTATTTCACCGAACGCAAGAAAAGGAGTCCTATCTGATTGGCTAGGAATCGATCGCTAGATCGCTCAGTGCTGAAGTACAAACTCAAAATGTAGAGATGTATTCAATTCTATAAAAATCAATATTCTATTATTGACGCAGATAAAGAAAGTTGCATAGTGTTTCGATAGCTCCCGATATAGTGCATTTTATTATAGACTTTTGATTTAATATTCTATAGAGCACGTGGATCCGACCTTAATATGATTTTAATTCTCAAACAGTTGAATATATATCACAATTTTAATGTACGATTTAAATCGTAATGTATAAAATGCAGTAAACTAGTCGTATAACGACAACAGCAATCGCCTATTAGTGTATTGAATTTCCAGTTAGTGTACGGTATTGAAAACAAAACCTGGGTTTTACCTGACAACAAATCGAATTTTCTTGTAATGGCAACATCATATGGGGTACTAGCAGGCGCAAATCTGGATCTGGATATGGTTGAGTCGGCAGCTTCAACTAGTAAAAGTCGTACTATCGCCAACTTTGGCGATTTTATTACTGGCGAAAAATCGTAAAAACATGTAGAATAGAAACTCTGTGGTATCTCATATCGTGTAAATGGTATGCTTAGCCTGAGTCGCTCGGCCTATCTCGAACAAAATCGTCATGCATGCCATAGTAGGCATAGCTTTTGAAAAACGAGACGTCGAGAGGATTCGCCGTACTATCACGGCAATTTTTGACACGAAGATATAATAGGGATGATGACGCTGTGTCTTGTCAACAAGAACAACATGACCACTCACTGTTGACCAGCTAGTACTCCTGTCAGCCCTCGAATTAACCCACGGCACCCATGGCATTTTGCCGTGGGTGCCCATCCCCACTGCCGTAATGCCCTCAAAATATGTCCTTTACCCAAGGCAGTCACTTGCCGTGCCCTCTAAAGAAGTTGCCGTCGGTGCCCTAGCCCTGCCCCTTCATTTATAAAATCATCTATCTATGTTTGTGTGTGTTTTCTTCACTTTTGAGAAATTGCCTTGGTGCCCTTCTCAAATTTTCAACAGTTGCCATGATGCCCTCTTGAAATATTACAAACTGCCGTGCTGCCTTGCCTTTTCAGTGAAAATCCAAGGCAATTTCCAACTTGCCCTAAAAAAGTTGCTGTGCCCCTTCAGATCCTTAATTCGAGGGCTGACTCCTGTCCAATCAGTGTTAGCCTGGTAGTGGTAGGGCATCATAGCATCATGATGCCCTAAACAACATGAGTCATGACTAACTGGTCCCTGCCAAAACATGCTAATGCTAACACTAACACTGACTGACTGATTGTGATGATAAATGTAGTTCCAGTATAAACTGTAACTCAGTAATCTTTATTTAACATTATGACATTATCTGATTATTAAGGGCCCAGTAAATGTCAGTATGTTGAAGGAAAAGACCGAAGACATGCACATGATGCAGGCAGGTCTAATGATAAAAATGTCGATGAACATGTATCTGTAGCATTTGATTTTAAACTAGTTTGATCTTTTATCTTACCTTCAATTGTGACAAGTCTAAATCAAATGACAACCCAAAATATTGAAGTCCATCGGAGAATCAGAATGGAGAATCGAAATATTTTTAGGATTGATAATACACTGTCCCCACTTCGCAGTGACAGATGAGCAAAGCCAACTTATCCAGCTAGCCAAGTGAATTAAAAAAACACAACAAAATAAAGCAGCTATTTGTGTAAACTCGTTCTAGCACAACATACGATTTATTATGAATTGTAGAGAACGCTATTCGTCAGTAGTTGTTGTCCCGTAGTATAGCGGACTGTTCGTGTGTGCATGGACAGAGACATAAGAACAGTGTAAACGAGACTTCAATCAATTAACGATTTCTTCTTTCCCAGTCGCATAATTTCGCTTCATTTTCCTGCCTCTAGTAGTAGAGCAGGAAGCGCACATTATTGTTCACATTGTGCTAAAAGCTGCTAAACTTACTTGGTACTTGGTACTTGGTGGTTATCCGCTCGAATACTCCGCAGGGAAGTCTGACGAAGAGACCCTGGATGAGTGGCACTAAATTTTGCTTTAAATTGGTTGTGGTTGGGGTCACTTCCCCACTATTCTGGGCAAAAATGACTGAATAGGCCTAAATGTTGGTTTTTGCTGTTATTTCATTGAACTGTATAATGTTGTTACACCGGCATGATCTGATGCTCATGGGTTGGATGACGTCCGGTTTAATGTGAACGATGTTGTTGATGATTTTATAGAAATAAGTGAGTTGGTTTGATTCCCTCCTGTCTTTAAGGGACGTCCATCCCAGGTCACATATCAGTATAACATTTTGGAGACACCCTTCCTCTTGAAGTCTCCACAAACAAACCGGGCAGCTCGTCGCTGGACTCTTTCCAGAGACGAAGTGTTCAGAAGTATTATGGGTTCCAGGCAACACTCTCATATTCAAGATGAGGTCTCACCAGTGGTGAGTATAATTATTTTCTCTCACTGTTTTTGATGCCGGGTAGAAGTAGTGCATAATGAAACTGAAGATGCGCCGGGGGATGCGAGTATAGTTTTGAAGGCTGCATCATAGTCTGGCGGTTCCAAGTCAAATTATTCTGGATGATGATGCCAAGATAAAAATGTGATTTCAGATTTCTCCTCCGAGTTGACACCTTGCATGGTGTAATTCCTCTTCCCTGGATTTCTCTTTCTGGAGATTCTCATGATGTTACATTTACTGGGATTAAATTTCATCCCCCAGGTATCCGCCCAGTATACAAGGGTGATGTCAATGTCTTTTTGAAGAAGAGATTCGTCAGTTGACGTCTGTATCTTCCGATATACTAAGCAATCATCCGCAAAAAGCCGAGTTGTTCCACCGACTGACAGCATTTATGTCATTAATGAAAAGCAGGAACAAGTGCGGACCAAGAACTGTCCCCTGCGGGACGCCGCTCTCCACATGCCACTCGGATGTTTCACCAGTGACAACAACTCTTTGCAGTCTGTCCGACAGGAATGATTTAAAGGCCCATTCAGTGATTCGCTCATCCGGATGATCGTAAAAATCATCAAAATTCAGATTTTGGTATAGGCTATACCTTTGTCATTGTCATAGTATGTGCTAACATAGCCTGCGAGTGGTTCAGCCGAAAGCCGTGTATTTAAAACAAAACAAGACATTTTACATGAATCTCTAATTTAGATACTGACAGAATCTAAATTAGCTACATGTATTTTAACGGGGCTTCAACTTCGTCAGTACTGCTGTTTTCTTCGTTTTTTTTTTTTTTTGTCATTTCAAAAATACCAAATAACAATTTGAATGACTGATCCTTCACTTTGAAGCAATTTATAAACAATTTTAATTTTTTTTACACTTGCGCTGGGATCACTGAATGGGTCTTTAACCCACTTCTGTATACGCTTCCACTAATGCCATAATGACCATAAACATGATAAACTAGATAAATGATAAGATGTAGGCCTATATCCAAGGGGAAAATTCTATGCGGTTTAATCACGATCAACAGAAACTTACAACTACAACAACAGCACTGATAACAACAACATTTTCATCATCAACGTCATTCACCATCATCATCAATATTCACCATCAATATTATCACGATATTATCGTCATCATCAATTTATTTTCATCATCAAAAAATTCAAATAAGGATACAAGCTAGGATGTTTTGTTACATGTTGTGGGTGGGTATATGCCCTCAGTAAAATAGGCCCCTACCATTGAGACAATTTTTTGTGTTTACTAGTCGATCTGTAAACGTTTTTATCCACTACATAATTATTTGACATAAAATGTGACTCACTTTATCATATGTTTTTTGGCTGATAATGTGACTTTTTTGAAATTTGACCATTTTTAGCGACCATCTTGGCGGCCATCTTGAATATCTCGAGAGCATCGGGTTTTTTTACTGTTAACATCCGATATGTTTTTAAGGACCCTAAAAGGCATCTAAAAAGGTTGGTGTGGTTAGGGGGATGCACGGTTAACGGTTGTAAATCGTACATGCCCATCTACAATCATGACAATGGCATTTGTATTTATTTATCATTCTTCTGAACTTCACAAATCAGATAGTAAAAACTATTCTTTTCCTGAATCCTTGAATTTGAGGAACATTTTATGAACATCGGAGCCATTATAGACGAAGATCCCGATGGGGGATAAAATCCCCCCCCCCAATATTTTGTCAGGAGGGATGGTCCATACAATCATCCCCTCATTGACACCTTTGACAAAATTATCCTCATAATTATTTGACCACTAGCGGAAAAGTGCAAATTTCCGCGCGATTCCGCTTTTGCACCATATTTCATCAGTTAGCTTCAACATGACAAATTTTTTCTCGCGCTTCGCGCGCATTTGTACCATAAACTTATTCCGTGGTCAAAAGATGCTGCATTCACTATAAGGGCTTACTTCAAGATATTTTATCCAACTCCATCAGCTCCCATCCCCCCAATGTCAAAAAGAAGCCTACGCCACTGATTTATCGGAGCAAGTTAATTTTCACCCCTGTAAACATGCTAATTGACCTTGAACTTGTTGGTTTCCATAACTTGGTAACTACGTGACCTACGCGCACATTACATTTTTGTGATCCTTAGGCCCAGATGAATATTTTGACGTTTTTTTTAGTAAATTTCGTCGCCCGCAAGACATAGTGGCGTATCACGAAAATGGCCATTTTGAGATAATTGCATCTGAAGTTTTTGCAACTTTTAACCGTTTGTCATACATTGCCTCGATTAAAATGTCCCCTTTTCTTGAATGGATGTGAAAATACATTTAATGTATAAAATACATTGGGATACATTGTTGTCATTCACCAATTAATTGTAATTAGTCATTAAACTTATACGCCAGTATGTCACATTTTTTGAAAAATTATTCTCCATTCAAAATTGACACGTGATACGCCAATATGTCAAATAATAGTTGAATTCATATCCATATTGGCCACACAGCCGCGATATACCAAAATAGTGGTGTATGTCACATATTTGCGACATAGTGGCGTATGTCACTGATACGCCACTATGTCGCCCAAAACAAGGGGAATGTTGTACACAATAATTCCATTGAGTGAGATACGCCAAACCTAATTAGTGATAATACTTTATTAATTAATGACATGCATGTCTTGAAAGTTTGTCAGAATGTAGAGCTTTATATACATAGATTATGAAACTGATCTTAACTCATTTTCCTCTAGATCACTGCTAGGGGGCAGTGGACTCAAATTGTAGGGCGTTTTTCGCTAGAGGTCACGAAAGGTCACCACACAGGGGTAAGATATCATAATGCTTCGATCATGTTGAAAGACATATACTTAGTATCTAATTATTCGTCTGATGACAAAGATTTAAAAATGCATAGTTTGTACTATCTACGACCTATCGTTATTGAGTTATTCTACAAAAACCTCATTTTTAGGCTAAATGTCACGTTTTTTATTGTATGTATACATGGATCGAAATTTAACTTAATCAGATTTGGGAAAAAATTGTAGTAAATATTATTGTTTGTGTAGCTGAGTAGAATCAGAAAAAGAATAGTTGAGATAGAGTGCAAACAAGGTCAAAGGACGGTGGCCATAGGTCACTGTTGATCTCTGACTTCCATTGCACATAACAAGTAAAGTAAACAGTTAACAGTTTCTTGATTCTTATATCAAGATGAGCAATTTGCCACCATTTTTGCCCAAATCGGAGTAAGTTGAAATGTTGACTCCTGTAGGCCTATAACCAAAAACATGTTATTTTGCCTAAAAACATAGGTTTTTGTAGAATAACTCAATAACGATAGGTCGTAGATAGTACAAACTAGGCCTATACATTTTTAAATCCTTGTCACCAGACGTGTAATTTGATACATCTTTCAACAAGATTGAAGCATTTAAAGTTTTTTTACCCATGTAGCAATGATATTCAAACCTAAAAAAAATCAACTAACCCGGTACAGATCATTCTGATATATAATTTTATCTAACTTTTTTCTATCTTTATCAAATACCGCAAGCTGTTTGGCAGTATAGTCGCTGGCAGTTTATTACTAGGCCTATATTTATTCCAGCTCACCCTATACCCTGGACCTTTGAATGTATTTTAATTTACTTTGAAAAATCAATGTAACAGGATTGACATCATTGTAGTGTTAGTTTTCATGCCCCTCCAGTAAACAGAGGCCTAATCATACCCAGGGCAATACTGAATGTCGGCTACTAAGTACCAAATATTTACCATAATTTGCACGAAGTTACCTAAATCTGCTGGACTAATATTTGTGACGATAATGCGTGAATTTCTCATATTACTACAAAATCCCGTACAAAGTGTATTACTGTATCTATTGATTAATGAAGCTCATCATCACAAGTTCTTAAAATTCAATAAATATTCAAAAAGCTATCTAGAACAACAATACAGAAAGCTTGATTATTTCCGGATTGGGCCTACTACAGTAGTATTTTCCTGCCTCTAAAACTACCTTGAAAGTTCAAAAGACTGAAAGCGAAGACTATACTAATTGGTGTGGAAATAGCTGCTCTCTGTTGTTTTTCAGTAAAGGTTTTACTTCCGGTATTGACTTGTTGTCATCGTAGCATTGGCAACATGGATACTGGAGTGATGCCATTGAAACCGTGCACTCCAAAGCAGACATAGGAACGGCGTCCATGAGACTCAGCGAGTCTAGACACAATCATCTCTCAACAGGCTGGAGACTGCAATTTAGGATGAGCTAGGATGCAGCCACCGCGGATTGCATGATAGAAAGCTGGGCTCAGGGGCCAGGTCCACATGAAGCCATCCCCGGGAAGCTATGTGGATTTTGAAACTAGGTGGACCTTTTTTTTCTTCAAAATTTGGACCTTTTTGGACTATAGGCCTATGATAAGGGGGAGGGCGGATTTTGAAAAAGTGGACTTTTTTTCTCTAAAATTTGGACCTTTTTTGATCAAAAAGGCATAAACTCCCATTTTCCCTCGCTACGCTCGCAAATGGGACTTTTTGGGTCAAAGGGGACTCACTTTTCATGGGCATTTTGGGATGGAGTGGGGGCAGGGCGTCCGCCCCAGCCCCCCTGGTACGGGCCTTTGTGGGGGTGGTATAATGCCTGGCCTGCGCCTAAGGATTATAGGAGGTTGGCTTCTCCAGGGGTATACTTTTAGGGACGCACCATGCTTCAAGGGAGGCAGTTGGGGGGGGGATTTTTTTTTCGCCGCCGAAGACGGCGAAGTTGTTGGGTTTTATTTTTGCGCCGCCAATATTTTTTTAATTGCATGGGTTAGGCCTATACACTCAGTTTGAGTTAGGTGGGGCATTGTTTTTAGTGTTGGTGGGTGAAGGGTTTTTTTTTTTTTTAAAAACCTACCCCCACCCTTGGAAGTCTAACGGTGCGTCCCTTAAACATAGCTTACTTAGAGGTCATTTTGTGACAATCTTACGTCGTATTAAAAGGGCATTTGTTGGTGAATCACAGCCTCATCTCCCCACTTTTTCAAAAAAAGTTGAGATAACACTGGAAACCTTCGTTTAGCAATGATATAGGCCTAGTCAAATTTGAATTTCGTTCTTACAATTACAACGCTGGCATGACTGGCCTATGAGCGTATGCATAAGGGACCGTTCACAAACACTTGTTAGGGGGGCCTGATGCAAAAAAAAAAATCGCGAATTTTTTTCGCCCCCCCCCCTTTACAGACCTCAAAAAATTCAGGGCCCCCCTTTTTGACATGAAAATTATGGGTCAACTCCAGAGAAAAGCGTATAATTTATAAACTCAATTTTCCCAGGAAAATTTGTGGTCATTTTTTTCAGCACCGGCCCCCCCCTAGGAGGGTCAAAAATTTCAGGGTCCCCTTTTTGCATCAATCCCCCCTAACAAGTGTTTGTGAACGGTCCCTAATCATGCATAACTCGCAAAATAGGAATCAATTGAAATTTTGGGAATAAGCTGGATCGAATACTGACGAATAGGGTCAAAATTAGCTTTTGAGGACCTTAATTTTTTCCTTATTACGACATAGGCGGGTCTATCGTTGGAGAGTTATTCTACAAAAATCTTATTTTTGGGTCAAAACAGTGCATTTTTAGTTGAGTAAAAAGATTAACACTACTAGGCCTAGTACGTTACCATGGTTACCTCGATCATCCTTTAGAGTCGGGGGGGGGGGGAGGACCACAAAGCCAGAAATATCAATACAAAATCACGGAATAAGCCTGGAAGGTCTTGTTTGGTTTATTATTACTGTTGATGGTAAAGAACCTTTGAGCAAATTCTGACCCATTTAACAAATTATTATAGAAATGAATCAATTAAAAAATTAAATTTCAAATGGACCACTTTCCGCGTATAGGAATCCAGTGTAAATTTGGGTTTTTTCACATCAAATATTACGTATTCACAAAGTATGGAGATAAATAACTTGATGTGCCTATAATAACGCTACTTTTGTAGTGCAGAAATTAAAAAAAAAGTTCAATAAAGGTAGACTAGATAGATTTGGACCACTTAGGCCTATACCCCCCGGGCTATACCCCACAAAAAAACGAGGTAGGACTAAGTTGTCCAGGTGACTTAGTCATTTGACTAATTAAGCCGAAAGATATTTTTTCACATTATTTTTTCGGGTACACCCCGTCAGTCCGAAACCCCGTCAGTCGGCGAACCACCGCTAGGCCTACTCCGAATTTTAATCTTACCTAACGCTAACGCTAACCCTAAACCTGACCCTAAACCTAACCCTAACCCAACCTTAAGCCTAAAAATTCGGACTAGCGGTGGTATCGGTGCAGTGTTTCGGACTGTCGGGGAGAACCCATTTTTTCTAACTAGCTCACTTTCTCATGAACGCAGTTGATATGATTCAATTTTCCTGAGTTCAATTCCAACATGTTAACTCAATTTCCACTTGGGGTCCTTTGTGTTCAAATTGGGGTCCTTAGCTACACGCTTAAAAATATGGGGTCGAATTCGATCCTTTTTTAATTGACAGTCGTTGCATGGTTTCTTTTTGACTCTGTGCAGGGTCAAATTTGAATTACAAAAGTGTTTGTTTGCAATGAAACGGGGTCAAATTATTTTTAGTCGGTGCATACTTGACCCCGTATTTTTAAGAGTGTATAATAATGGTGTTCAATTTGGGCCCTCGAGCTCATGATATCAGCACAAATAGGCACACTCTGTTACTCTATACAATATTAGGTCCAAGGCGCTACAAGAAATTATTACAGGCAAAGGTGTGAGGCAATATTCAAGAGCAGATAGGCCTATATAGGCTGAGGCAATAATATGAAAAAAAATGGACCACTTACCCTACGGACCAACAGTAAGCCTAAGCGTAGTTTTGGTCGACCGAATATTTTTGGTTAAAAATCGCGTGGTATAAGTTTTTCACAAACTTTTTTTTTTTTTTTTTGGGGGGATACCGAGGTAGTTGACTTTATCGAACCACAAGCCCCATGGAAATAAAAATGCGATTATTGGCTTCCTTGACTCAATTTCTATGAGATCAAAATTAAACATCAGTAAACAATGTTCGTTGTAGGCCCCCTATCCGATCCAGAAATGCACTTAGGCCTACATGTAGGCCTACTTGTGTACGTTTCCAGCAAACACCTTTGCCTTTGTCAACATTTGATGAGGAGTGACTGCATCTACTGACAACCGACCTGGAGGGATTTCCAGCGTGATTTTTTGGGTTGCCAGTTGGTTTTCCTTCTGGAGATTTTCATGATCCCTGTTGCAGAAACTCATCGAAAATGTGAGAAAGCTGATACTGCCCTTCGTCTCTGTTCATCATTTTCGTAGTTATACTCCCCTCTTTCTTATTTGTAGGCCTACAGCTAGCTTCCTTAATCAAAATTGAAGAAAATTTTGCCGCCCCTTCCTCAACAGTCCGGAGAGGTTGACCCAATTTTTTTACGGTGGTTTGAAAAAGTGAAGAGCAAAAAAAAAAAAAAAAAAAAGGAATATTTAAGCGCTAGCGCCCTAAAAGCAACATATGTTGATGTATGGTACAATTTTTCAAATTTGTTTTATACTTTTCAAATTTTTCCGCCCTTTTTTTTTTTTAATAATTCTTTTTGCTGCCCATTCTTCTTCCGCCGCCCCTTCCTTTGCCGCCCTTCTCCTTCCACCGCCCTTCGTTTTGGCCGCCCCTGCTTTTACCCCAGGGGCTGGCGCCTCAAAGCCCCCCCAAAAAAATACTGGCATGGCTATGCTATGACCGACTTGTGCGTGGTGAGTCTTTTCTCCTTGCTCTAATGACCAATTATAACAATTTTGTAAAGTAACGACCGGCCATCAACCAAAAATGTCTGAACGCCCGAATCTGCCGCATCCCTGATAGGGCTACCCTCATTTTCCACTATTTAAAAGTACCCTCGGCCGATTGCGTCATCGCATCACACGTAGGCCTATATACATGCATGCATAGATAGTGTACGTGGCTTCGTTTTGTAAGATTTATAGGCGTTAGGCCGTGTAAAATTAATATTTTGGTTCTCATCCTCTCCTTCCTCAATTTCTGTTTGTCAGATTTTTTTTTTTTGTAGATTTTTCAATTTTTTTAGATCTTGGAATGATTTATGAAATCTTCATACATATAAATAAGTTTATTAGAGAACAAGCATCACTTCCAAGTCTTTTGTGGTACTCTAGGGGTTTATCCCTCAGAATCACACATTTGAAAAAAAAAAAGGCCTCATCGTTTCCTCGAGCACTGTTGGAGAAGACCGAAAACTACTGACAATGCTAATTTTACATTGAAAAAAAAAAAAAAAAAAAAAAAAACACCTCCCCCCCACAACAATTCATGAAAATCCTCTAGACGAGAACCAAAACATTAATTTTATACGGCCTTAGGGTTAAGAAGTACAATGCAGTTTTTAGATAAATTCGCTCAAACTTAAGGGGGTACACCCCTAGCCCTGGCCAATTTGGTGCCTATTTTTGCATTTTTCTCAAAAATCAAAGCGCATTTGATACAAGTAAGATATGTATATTATAGGGGCAAGGATCACAACTACTGCACTGAAAATTCAGCAACTCAAGGCAAGTAGTTATTGATTTATTGATCAAATACTGGTTTTCCTCATTTTTGACTGTAACTCTACAAATGTTGTCTGTGCTGAAATAAAATTAACAGTGCAGTAGTTGTAGTCCTTGCCCCTATAATATACATATCTTACTTGACACCAATGCGCTTTTAATTTTTGAGAAAAATGCAAAAATACGCACAAAATTGGGCAGGGGTGTAGTACCCCCTTAATGATCGTGCCCCTCGCCAAACGCTAAAATTACTTTCGATCGTGTGATGGCGCTACTCTGCTTTTCTCGGCGTAGCAAGTATAGGCAGTTCATTAAATCGTTCGTTCTGCAATGTTGAGACAAGTCACGGTTCGTTATTCGCTGTCGTAGTGCACGGTTACTGCGCCAAGCCTGGGCTCATACACCTGTCCCGAATTTTGATGTCATG
Source organism: Amphiura filiformis (assembly GCF_039555335.1). Lineage (NCBI taxonomy): Eukaryota > Metazoa > Echinodermata > Ophiuroidea > Amphilepidida > Amphiuridae > Amphiura > Amphiura filiformis. The sequence goes on from NC_092628.1 coordinate 30,717,683, forward strand.
ATAGCCTTTGCGTTGTGATCATTTCGACCAGTGGTTCGTAACAAAGAAAGCGTGATCCAGTTGACCTAGCAACGGTCATATTCTAACGTGCACTATGACAGGCTTGACAGCGAATAACAACAAGAAAGGGCAACTGTTGATTATGCCGGATTACTAGCATAGGGACTGTAAGTAGGCCTATGTCTAGTCTATATAAATGAGCTCGCATTCAGTTCATGATTCCCCAGGTACCATGTATGTACTAGCACATACCTCTGAAACTTAGGGGCCCACACTACTCTTTATTGCACGAGATGTTAATTACCTGGGTCAGAGCATGGAGGTAGTAGAGAAGGAGAAAGCTCGCACACATTCTATTGTACAATCATAATTGAGGTTTCCAGATCAACGTTTTGATTATGTAACACGATTATCAGTTAAATTATCACTTATAATCTTTTGTGTTGTATACATGCATGGTCGCACACTTGTGTGCGCTATAAATATGATGAAACAGCATACGTCATTCTAACTTGATGAAAATGTTGCACATTATGCTTTACATCTCTTTTATTGGCTAGTTTAAAAGAGGGCTCAGGACGCGGTTTATTTTGAAACCTCGGGGGAGGAACAATTGTTAAAGTTTTGGGTAAACAAATAAAATCGGACCAACCCGGGCAGTACCGGGCAACACTGAGATACATCTCGTTTGATGGGAGTATAATTCAACTCATCAATGCGCAATTTATTTTAATAAGATCTTCGTATTTTTAAAACAGTGGTTAAAACAGTTTTACCCGTCCTTAAAATGTGTGTGAACTGCACTATTCCATAATAAACTGTTTAGAAACATTCTGGAACAACATGTTTCAACATATTAATCGTAAAAAACATCATATATTAAATGAAATATGAATATTCAAGTTCAACAGCTAAGTAAATGTATGCGCATCCATAATACATGTTTTGCGCATACGTGATTTACTTCATGATGCAGTCATGTCTACAGTAGAATTCATCTCGACCTTTGCAGGACTTAACCCCATTAAAAGCTATTAAACCAAGATAACACTCATTGAAACAGCTCAACTGATTAAATCGGATCTTCTCTGGTTGTGCACAAGTGACTGTTTTCATGTGCGATATCGCAATAAAGATGGTATTCATAGCTTCAGTTGGGTAACCGATTATAAAGGAAACGAAAGGAAACAATGTTATGTGTGGCTTTGTTCACGAAATCAGACAATGTCGTGCTTTTTGTAAACCAGCATTCTTGAAAATGAGCAACATAATGATTTTTGACTTAACACGGTTTAGAAATAATTTCTTCATATTTTTGGTGTTATCTGTCGTTTACATGTCCTTCCTAAAACACAAAAGTACGACCTCTCCAAACACCTAAATTAGCTAAAATTTAGGACATGTTACAAAACTTTATTTTCTAGAACCTATTTAGAATAATTTAAATGTAGCTTTTACCGGTTTTTTGTGGCATCCTTCAGAAGTGAGCGGTCCGATACCAATATTTTCGGTCAAATCTCCATTCAAATAACACGGGGAGTTGGCTAGCTATGCCTTGCCCTCACTCATATTTTACAAAAGTACGACCATTTCTGAACATCTAACCTAGCTGTAATTTTAGGTCATGTTAGAGAAATATATTTGCTAGAAGTTTTGGAGAATAAATAAAATATTGGCTGGTTATTTTTCACACAGTGATGTTAACTAGGCAAGTGTCCATTCTCCCAACATACATCATTTGTAGGGGTCACGCGTCAATGGTGAGAGCACTGTGTATTGTGTATAGGAAAACGGACAGTAACTGCAGTATGTGTTACTAAATATGAACCCCTCATGAGACGGAGTCATTCCAGAAATTATCGGCGATGATCATTAGATCAAAGGTATATCTGTCTCTATTGTGTATACAATAGGATTCACGTAATGAGCTTAACGCGAGCTCACTCCTTCTCTACTACCTTCATGGTCAGAGTGGTCAAAATGGTAGCCTATTCCCGTTTCTTAAAGCTCCCAAAGGCGGTCAATAAGGCAACTTTTCCACAGAACAATCTTAAGTTTTTATTAACAGAACCACCCTTTTACTGTTTATGTTTATCAGGTTCATCTCGTGCAAATGAAGTCATGGTCACAAGTAATCAAAGCAAACTAAAAACATGGAAGGCAGAAAGCAGTCGAAGGTTGATGGAAGATGTTCAAAAGAACTTGACAACTGAATCGCTTCTTCTTGTGCCATACCCTCTTCAACAAAAAATAATAGCTTTTAGGCGGCGCATCCGTTTAGGGCCGATAAAGCTATCCGCGGTCCGATGGGACCATATAACATTTTGATTGAGGACCCAGTAAGCCAAAGTGACTTAAAATAAGCTCAAAACCGTGCATAAGGTATACTAAACATCTTGTCCATGTTTTAACACGTATTTTGGGCTCTTTTGGTTCGCTGGGTCCCAAATTAAAATGTTACCACAACGGTGTGCCGATAGCTTCATCGGCGCGCCCCAAAAGGACGCTCGCTCTACCTCCACGGTTTTACCAGCTGGTGGCTTAACTAAAGATCAGTTTCTGGCAGTGCTAAGGTGAATGCAGGTACGGGGTTGTTAATATTGGAAAGTGACGATAGGTTTTCCAAAATCTGTTCATCACTTTTGAATATTATCAATGTATAATTAACAAGAACTTCTTGGATGTTGAATAATCACAAAGACGACTCCATTTTACAGGATATGCTTTTTCAAGCATGATTTTCTTATTTTATTATCGGCAAATGTTATTCAAACGATAAACAGTAATATATCGCGGGTGCATTTAAATTTTCTCAAAACACTATTATACAAGTTGCAACACCGCTCATCAAGTATACACGTTTCCGTATATATTTGTTATAGTGATTTTATTACGTACACATACAACATAATTGGTCAAAATTTATATTTGACCTATGACCTGTGACAAAAGAAAACAAAAACTAAATTGGTTCACACAATAAAAACTAAATCCATGTTTCATTAACAATAGTATTTTCACAAAACTGTACATATCTTACGTGATTTTATTTATCATACTTATGTAGTACAAATTATCAAATATAAGAGTGAACTAATTCTCTGTGACAGAGTGATTACGACTCTGGGTGTTAAAAGTTTCATGATTATTTCTAGAGTCTAGTCTTCTGTGCACAAATGCAGCATAAAGAGCTTGTATAAGCATTCGTTAGAGACTAGTCTCATTGAAATGTACGTATAAAGGAAACTATGGCATAAGTGCGATTATATTACTGCAGATGTTGAAGGGTTTTACCCCATCGTCTGCTGTAAATAACCACCTATTTTTTTCTAGGTAATAGTCTTCTAGTTACACCATAATTTGGTCAACTTTTCATTTAGGATATTATATACATTACCAGGTATTTCAAATCACTCGTTTTTCAGAGTGTATTTTATGTAGAGCTTTACATCACACCGGGTGCTTAAAGACCACAGTGATCCTCACTCTACTATATACGTGAAAAAGATACATGTACAAAAACTATGTTCATGTTGAGAAGAACGGAAGATATTTCCTATCTCAATTTAATATATATATATGTATATAATATAATATTTTTCTTATCAAAATACATATCTTGGAAGTTCATTTCTGCACACTGTATTTGCTCAATAACTGATGCATATATAAGCGAAAGAAACCAGCTTCGTAGCATCAATACCTCTTACGACATATATTACAAGTAATTATACGATCATTTGATATACAAAATCACTATTATTTTCTAAGACTAAATAAAAGGAATGCTTTAACACAATTTTAGGCTTATCACAACTTACTAATAACCAAGAATCGCAATAAATTTGACCAAACAATATTGAAGGTTTTGCTTTATAACTTGCTGCTTTTTTGTGTTTCAAAGACAATAACTATATTAAAATGTTGTGTTTTTTTACCTAGGCATTCATTGACCTGGTGTTATAATTATGACAATACGTTTAATGGAATTTAATTAAACAGGTTGAAAATGACATTATGCATACAACTGCGAAATCTTACGATAAATACCGTATGGAATAACTTTGAATGAATTAGAATATTAGAAGTATTAATAGTTCTGAATTGTTGATGTCCGACATCACTTTCACATGCGTAAAGCATGTGATAAGCCCGATTCCCGGCACATACTCCATGGTTACCATCAAGATTTATTTGTCATTATATCAGATATTAGAGATAATTCGTAAGTTGTAAGTGCATTCTTAAAGTGCTAACATATTATTCAATGTATATACTTCCTATTATGTTATAATATACAAAATTCAGATACTGAACCACCCGCATATAACATAGAGCATGATACTCTCCTTGGGAGGTAGTTCTTTCTGATAGAAAGTGTATACTTATAACATGGACATAATCATGTTGGGCATATTTCCCCAAATAGGTCGGTTTATGGTCGGATAAAACTTTCCACATGCAATAATTATGCAAATAGTATCATCAGTACAGAATAAACGTGATTTATTCTGTCCTATCTTGAACCAACCTATTGAAGAATGTTGCCATAAAGTATCTATATGTTGTCACCGTGCTTCAAAGTTATTACAGCTCATGTTTTTCTATAATCCTTCAAAAGAGACAATGAGTGAGTGATGAGAGAGAAAGATTGATATGAGAGAACTTGACTAAAGCCTACGAACCTGAGAAAAAGAATATTTCTACTGTTTTATAGTAACTATTCAACTCGACTCACGTATATACGTAAAAATATCTTTCCCTGTTCTGTTAAATATGTATAAGGCAGATGAATGTTAACAATATATTTTTTAAATCTTTTAATACATATACCTAAGAGATACTTGCGCGTTCACACCATCAAACGGTGCCTCCACAGACCCTACCGTAATAGCAGGCGGGATTTGCGCTTTCAGTAATACTGACATATAATAAAGCAAATAATTAGTATATCTACATCAAAAATTCCATAATAAGATTGGTAGCACAGTGGCAAAATTTTAAGTAGCAAAAGGCGGACACAAAATGTAAACTAAAAAGGATCAAGCAAAAGACGTTTTATTTAAAAATTGACACTGCCATGATGTTATTGACAGACGGTACAATCTGTACCTGATGTTGGCTAGCCACCATCCCGCGCTTTTTGCACGTCACATGGTGTTGCTAGTCTAAAAATGGTTTACGGGATGAATGGAATTTCCCTAACCTGTTTACCAGATTCCTCAGTCACTACTTCGAATTTGTCCCGACAAAACAATCCACCGATTGTACCTTAATTTACTATTGTATCATTGTTATCATGATGTTAAAATCTCTGTAATCACCGTCGCCGCTAAAAAGCAGATCTTGACTACTCTTTTCCCACAACCAAACTATAGTAGGCTTATTGACTCTTCTTTTATACAATGTGCATTAAACACTTTCTCGAAGTTAACTTATGATTATAAACGACCAATATACAAATAATTGCATCATTTAAACCTGATCAATTCTTACAGACAATTCCTAATTTACACGGTGATCTGGAATATGAACGATGTATGTATGTAAACAACCTCAACCCGGCCGCTATCTTTAACAAAGTTCGGCCATCTTACTTAACTACTACGCTGGCGTTACAGTGCCTAACTGCAATGCACAAGACGACATCACAGTCTATACTTCTCTTCAATCATTGGTCCCAGCGAATGTGCCAGTACAGTGTATTGCATGTTTATCATGATTTACAAGTGCTCGTCACGCTCATAACAAGTTTATGGACGCCAATTATGACATCACAAAACTTGCTTGGCATCTTTTTAGTAACTGTCTCTTCATACTGCAAGAAAGTCCTGTTTCAGAGACGGATAACAATTTTCCGACATTGCGCGCTCTGTGGTATTCCCTCCGCACGAATCAAGTGTGTTCCGGGGTCCGGCGGTCTGTTCTGGAATGCTCATGGCTGCTGCCTTGGCACTTGCGGTATGGTGTACAGGCATGTATGGTCCCTGCATCTCTCGCCTGGCCTGTCTTCTTGCTTGTCTCTCTCGCATCATGGTCTGAAGATGAGCCATTTTGCTTCGTGTGTGGTCATTTTCCACGAACAAGTCTTGACGTCGAATATCTGCAATTACACAAACAAAATTTGAAATTTAAAGTTTCAATTTTACCAAAAAGATTTCTCCATATATTTGATGTATATCTAGACTACACTCTAAATGATACAATGATATAGGCAACCTGTATGTACCCCGTCTGGTTTTATTCAGTTTTTAGGAGAAAATCAACCCACTGTTTCATGCTCTTGCACATAATGAATCTAGTTTCGTCACAACTGATACCGGTACATTTTAACAAATTCTTCTCTGTTCTCTGGGTCAATTCTCTACTTTCAGGTCTTTCAGTTGAACGAGACACGAAAATCTAATTGCCGACAGTGACGTGCACCCGATTAGATGACTTGCAGAACCGGTCATGCATGAAATTCACCTGACGTACATGTACGTATCTACATATCTACGAAAGTACAGGCTTTGTCGATAGTCTTTGTTTTGTATCTTTCCCCTTCATACTACAGTACATGTAATGGGCATTTTATGGGATTTTTCAGAATGTTGCCCTGACTGTGAAAACTGGAATTCCAAGTTAACTTTCTGAATGGAAACAATTGGAATTTTGATCACCATTTTTAAAATACTTGCACTTGCAATTTGTAATTTAATTTAAAAAATCACATCTTTTTATTTGAAAAATGTATGCAAAAATACGAAATAACCATATTGTGCTTGAATTGAATTGAATGGCTTTCAACATGTATATAGATGTGGGTGTATTGTAATGATTGGAGATATTCAGAAATTCCGCCGATTCCCCGTGTGTATGTTACTGTGTACTTATTTTCTAGGGTACCCCAATTAGAACAAAAAAAAATATTTTGGCAAGCGAGGTCGATATTTATGGTTCATATATATTATTGTTATAATAAGAACAAGACCTTTAATTGTTGATATAAAGCTGCTTGCTCAGTTCTGCATTTCGTTGACGCTTGGAATATCAGAAGCATTTTAATAGATTTGACATTTACAGAATAATATTTCTGACATTCAGTTTATTGTGATTGCCATACGAAAACATGTATGACGATTAGCACTGAAACCAATAAAATTGCTCATCTTTAGAAACAAGGTACAATGACATTTTCGAGAGGAAATGATTGCAAATATGTGGTGACAGGAAAACAAATAAAACGCTCTCAATTCACGCCGAAATGTCATAGTTGAATGATAATGAATTGTCTACATGAACGCCGTCATATTACAGGTAAATTGTCATAAAAAGGATAACACATACATATACAGGCATAATTATTCAATTTCCAAATCTTAAATCTATAATTGGATCTGATCTGAATACACTGAATACTAATAGTTCGCAGGATAGACGGAATTGAGCTAGTTTTGAATGTGAATTCCTTATACTTATTGATTGAAATGGTGAATTCCCAATTATATATATTATTGTGATCACACATGGTGCTCATTGATCATGATATGAGCAATGTTTCATACAATTTCTGAACTATATACAGCAGATGCATCTTGGGTGTTGACGATACATCTGCGCCTTTTAAAACCCCTGTATTTTAGAAATGGGGTTGGCATTTATGTGTTTCTTGCATGTACTTAAGGAGCTTGCTCTGACATTGAGCCTCCTCAATATGTTCTGATAACCCACAAAAAATGCCAAGACCCACCAAACGTCCATAACATTTGGGGTTATTGCTCACACGACGTCTACAATCATGGCAATGAAAATGTCATGTCGTGCGTCCAATAGATTGCCAAGATATTTCAGGCAAATGCATATCTGTAAGATCAACATTCTGTACATAGCAAGCACGTGATTAACCCCGGAATTAACCACCTGGCAATCGATGCATCTGCATACCTTTAAACAGGTGTCCTTACAGATTGTTTCAGACACTATGGACCACAATGGCCTCATCCCAATGGCACAGTTCAATAACCTCAATTAAACAATTAGAGTGCAAAATTTGACCTCAAGTTGCAGAGTATGAGTTTTTGTTCCCAAATTTTCAAAGGTCATTCAGTGAATGTACAAATGTATTGGGGTTAAAGAACTATGCCCTGGTATATGAACATGTTGTGGATCCTAGTGAGATGAGAAAAGTGAAATTATCAACTTATAGTCTCTGATAAGAAAAATTAAATCATTATGCCTTCTTTACTAAAATCCTTGTTCAATTTATCCTCTTTCTCAGTAGATAAATTGAGGTAAGTTTTAATATAGTCCATGAAAATTCAATTCTAACGGGTTTTATTACTTGTTTGATGGGAAACGGTTATCTCACTTCCAATTGGCTCAACACCCACTGCATATTTTGGCATTTACATGTAGACTGTATCTTTGGGCATTGAAGTCATTTTTAAATATCACTTGTTTGTTTTGTTGCATACCTTTAGATGCATGTTGATGATGACTTTGTGCCGATGTTGGTCTCCCGGGATGTACTCTGTATTGACCGGTTTTGCTGTTGGCATGATCCCGATGATGACGACTACCTCGATGTTGGCAACACATTGTGCTTAAATGTTGTTTGTAGAAGGGCGCCGCTTGCAACAAGTCGTTCAATATGTGAGCAATTGTGCTGATGTCTCGACGAGGTCGTCCTTGTTGGTCCTGTACGGCAGTTCCGAGAATGCCTGAAATGAGATGCAAGTACAATACCAAGGTAAGATATAATGCCAAATACAAGTTGTTTTTACTATTGCATAATAGCATATGCAATTCTGCATGCTAATTAAAAAGGAAGATATATCATATAACGATCACGTAAAGGTCATCAAGTACGGTTTACTTTCGAATTGGGTCATATTAGTAATGCTTCAGAAATCTACAAAGAAATTAATGATTTAGAAATTAAGTTCCGTGGTAACGTTCCCAGATCCAGGATCACACTGAACATATGAATTACATAATACTTTAATTACGTTTAAATCTCAAAGTGATGATGTCCAGTGTTCGAATTAAGCAATTTTTTGAGGTTGTCCGCCGGACAACCTCAAAAAAATTTTGGTTGTCCGAAAATATTTTTGGTTGTCCGAAATTTTAATGAACTTTTTAAGCTTAAAGTTGCAAGTTTAAAAACATGCACTGCCGCCAAATTCACACTTTCCCCAACTCACCTTGTTGCTAATAAAATATCAAATATATCCAAGAAAATACAGGTTGTATGTTCATCAATTATTTATCATTATAAATCCATGTTTGTGCTGTATTTTATGCTTAAAAGCCATCAGAATTCATGATTGTTTTCAAGAAGTCAAGATTTTAATATGTACGCAAAAATCTCCATTGAAATATACCTCATTAATTATTCATGAGCTCATAGGGAAATCCCCCAAGAGACAATGGGTGTTTTGAAACTGATCTGATCTGAATATTTTTTATGCACATTATAATTGCCTCGTGTGTCTTGAAACTTATAATAATATCATCATCAGTAATCACTTAGCAACGGTCAGAGGTCAGATTTTTTGCCTGGGTTTTTGCTGATAGCCAGTTTTTCCTTAGACATGATTTTACTCTTGCAAGAGCTTGACAGATTCGGGAACCATGCTAGCCCTCGACCGACCGTGTGTCAAAATGTCCAAACCAGCTGTTTACATTTACCGATGCACATGGCCAGGGTTGGGTATTTATAAAATACAGGCTACAAATTATGGGTGTTTTTTACTACATTTGTCATGATTTCTTCTGAAAATTTCAAGATAATAATGCAATGCATTTTATATTAAGCTTATTCAGTAAGTGGTGCACATTTTATGGTTGTAACTTGTAAATCCAGACTTGTAATCGAACGCAAAGGACTGAACTTCCCCCGATGCATAAACTTTTTTTCCGGTATCGAGGGGCTCGATAAAGTAAACAGATAATGGCTGCGGTTGAGTATCGCAGCTCATGGGTTGTGGAACCACGTTTAAATTCACGTTTATTTTATTCAAAAATAGTTTCACATTTTAAATATTACCATCGGCTAAAAGATACTTGTACAAAGGTGAGTTTTGGCTACAGATTTATGGTTGTCCGGCGGACAACCGAATCAGTATTTTTGGTTGTCCGGAGACTTTTTTAGTTGTCCCGGGCGAACGGACAACCAAAATTTCGAACGCTGATGATGTCACTTTGATATGACAAGCCACTGAGGCTTACATATGTTGTATATATATATCAGTATAGAGATATATAACCACCTGGCTCGTAAGGAAGCTGGAACTTGATATTATGAAATTACATCCTACATGAAAATATGCAGCAGCAGGAATTGTCAACTTCCAACTTGAAAAGGTTAGAGCTATGCCAGGATTGCTTTTGTAATACTCTGTCTCTCCTAATTACCTCGACATTGTTATGATACTGGGGCCATTTTACATCCTTTCCTCACGACTGCGTGAGACTTGAATATAAGCAATCCCTGTTATTATTTCCTAGGTATGATACACAGCCAAAGGCTTGCTGAACTAAAACAAGAAGAATCTATCCTTATAAGGAGGATTACATTTAGGGTTTTTTTCTAGACAATTTCATTTGTATTTTGAGAGATTTTAAAGGTAGTCGATTGGCGTCTGCAACAGTCCACATAGAGTTATTATGGATATGACATCTGTTTGCCAGGAGGGTTGGCAGTTATATAGTAGGTTGCCATTTCCTTTATTTTTCCCACTAATACATTCGAGTTGATGTTGTAATTAGCTATTTGTTAGCAAAAGCTTATGATTTTCTTTTTCACTACATATTATTATTATTACATATTATTACATATCATTACCATAACCTCCTACCCACGGCGACCTGCAAAACTCGAGAGCACATTTTTACAAACTTTTTATAATAACATGTGCGAAGGTTTTCAAATAAAAGGCGTATTTAAATAATTGAGTTTTGTTTTCTGAAGTACATTTTTATGGGGGAATAAAATTATTGAAATATTATCGGCTACTCGGAGAGTTTTTGTTTATATTGCTAGATAAGATTATAACAAACCCTCGATAATCTCTTCATAAATACTTGAAATAAACTTGTTTTGCTCCTTAAACACACTCATCAGTGTTAAATATGTCGTGTAAACCTATAAATAGCAATTTCACTCCCACATTACGTAAGATTTTGGTTAGACTGCAAGAGTTGCTTCAAGAATGATTGAGAAGTTCGACTAGAATTCGAATTTAGCAATATTTACATTGCATATCTATAATCTATATCAGAACATTGAATGGCAAAGATTATAGGTCCATCATAATGCAAACAGCAACTTGGAACATGGGACAAGGACGGCTTGATCGGGAATCTGCAGCATCCTGCCATATGACGTCATCCACAACTGCGCCATGTGACAAAAAAAAGAGGTCATTAAGTTCAACAAGGGTCATCATAAATTTGCAAGATCCTCATCACGTATTAAAATGAACACATTTAGTGTGTAAACCGTCATGATGTGATGTACTTTCAACTACTTTGAAAGCTAATGAGAACCAGATGTATATACTTCAACTGCAGTTTGAAATTTGCAGAGGCCTAGTGGGTTTAGCAAAGCATTAGGCCAAATAAAAAAATAAACATGTTTCACGCCCCTCCCGCTTCCTTTTTTGAGGTTTCTTCAAATATATTTTTATTTTTTATCAGTTATAACTTTTCAAAAAATATGTCTAGGAAGTTGGGATGCATTCTATAGCCTTGTTAAGATACAAGAAACACTTTAGGATGGTTTTGTGATCATTAGAGGGGGTGTAACTCTCAGAACAACAAATAAAAAAGGGCCTCCTCCTTTTTCCAGGCATTATTGTATGTACGCTAAAACAGCTCTAAGTATGGGTATTTACACCAATTTTGCGATAAAAATAGAAAACAAAAGCCCCTCTTCCTCCTTTTTTTTCGAAAACCCGGACGTGAAACATGTTTTATTTTTACTTGGCCTTAGATAATACAGGGTGTTCGGGGGGGGTACCGGAGATATTTTGGGTTCCTTTGCTTACTTTCAAGGTATAATATCCAGAGTATGGGGTTTAGTAAATCATCGAAGATGTATGTGCACGGCGGATGATTAACTGGTATACAGTACACACGCGCACACCACCACATCGTCAGAAACACCCCGTCGATCGTCAGAAAGGCCCAGAAGATGGTCAGAAACACCATGTAGATCATCAAGCTTCTTGGTGTCAATATATCTTCCCTTTATATTACCTACTAATTTGTATCAGTTGGTTACAATTTTGTGGTGTTAAAATACATACTATTATTATTTATTATTATTATTATGATCATCATTATTATTATCATTTATCATCATTATTAGTGTTAGTATTATTATTATTATTATCATCATTCTTATTAGTATTATCATTATTTAATCACATTTATTATTATTATTATTATATTATAATAATTATTATTATTATAAGTATTATAATTATTATTATTATCACATTTATTATTATTATTATTAGGCCCTGTATTATAATTTTTATCATTATAATTATTATAACACTTATAATTTTTTTTTTTTTATTATTATTATTATTATTATTATTATTATTATTATTATTATTATTATTATTATTAGTGTTGTTGCTGTTGTTATTTATTATCATTACCTACTTCACTACAATTCTACAAAGATATGATTTCATCATCGTGATACAAGCGGTTTTATTTCCATATTTGTTTTGAAGTAGGGTTATCAATAATACAGATTTGCATAATAAATGTCATGTCTCGTTCATGGCCATTTTATTGTTTTGTTGAACATTGCTGCGGATTACCATGAAACAGGTCACGGGAAATGAGACCAAAGATTGACATTAGATTTGAAAGGAAGTATCAGTTCAGTCGCAAATCGGCGACATAACAATGGCTAACTTTAGTTTGGATTACTAGTAATTTGGAAATCGCTTTAATGCTTTACTTATTTAACTTTGCCATGCATAAATGTGGGCATGAGATAGAGAACAACTGGTGGTTTTTTACTGCTTTGTATCAAGGAATCATTTAGGCCTAAATGCATCTCAATATGGAACAGTTTTGACTATTGGATCTTACTTGAGGCGTGCTAGAATTAAACCATGATTTAGTTTCAAAGTTCAATGTTCAATCTACTTCAGACATTAGACCTCTAAATTTCCCAACCTGTTGGCATTCAGGTTTATTCGAGTGTACTAAAACGTTTGCAATCATAGATTGACGCATGGACGAACAGCAATTTTTTCGATGACGTCATTATTAGCAAAATCGGTGTGCAGTATGGTGGAGTCATTTGTGACTTCAAAATGTACTTTCACATCTATTTGGTGGATCTTATACAAATTTGCATGGCTGTGATGAATATTTGAGCAAATGACAAAGTTCACAGACGCATTGACATAATTATGCACACCTGAAAAAGAGAAAAAATAAGAGAACACATGGTAAAGTTCATGAAGCATGTGTCATAGGGAAATTAAATAACAACTTACCTGAAAAGGTTCCGGAGAATATGCCGGGTGAATGTTGTTGAACGCTTTCAATGAAAGCCCCAGAACGGGGTGGCCATTGATGATGGTGACCATGAGGCGAGGAAGGGGACGTTGGAGACGGGGGAAGGGGAGATGTTGGCGATGGGGGAGGGGTCATGGGCAGTGGGTGAGGAGGATGCCGTCGATGAAAGTGGTGGGCTTGGTCGGCAGCAGACAGGCACACCGGCTTGCCATGAACAGGACACTGCGATCTTGGACAGCGCTGTAAAAATATCAAAAGAAAAAGAAAGATCGTTAAAAGTGGAATAATTATATTGAAATGAGAAACTATTATTGGTTTTACTTTTATTAGTAATGTGACATGAAAAAGCATCACCTTTAAAAGGTATCGTGATCATTTTCTAAAGATCGATATACACTGCGATTGTCGACAGCATGAACGAACCTATCATATTGATTATTATGCTTTTATCGAGCAACAGTTGCATAATTTGGCACTTCCACTTCCAGGATCGACCGGGTATCATTATCTGCATGCTGCATTACAAACATTACACTCCCACATGCTATTTTAACGGTGATGAAATGATAAATTGCAGCCTAAAAATATTGCTTGTTCAGTAAAAATATTTCAAAGGTAAAATTACCAAAAAAAATGTTTAAAAAAATGCACGAAACTGTACATGTAAGCGCTTAATGCCGTACGATGAAGTTGACGAGGAGAATCACGGAGCCTGTCCTATTTTCCTTCAACCATGTCTATTTGCTCATTACACAGCCAATTATCGGTAACCTTTAGAAAACCAGCTTTTGCGCGGGAATGTCAATTTGCATATTTGACAAAAATGACTATTTCTATTGTCAATTATTTTAGAATTCAGAAATCGGTGTTGCATGATTGAATACAAGCTCCCTGATACAAGTAAGCATGACCATGTATATTTTTTTCATTATAGTGATGCTGGTATATTGTAGGGGGCCAATTCAGGCTATTGTGTTTTTAATTTAGGTATAAACTTTGGTTTTAATAATGAAATAATAATCATTCCTTTGTTGATTGTGCCGAGTAAAATGGGCCAATCGCTCAGTTGTTGAATCGACATTATCCATTTAATTCATGGAACTGTGTTGTACGTTCTTGATACTAGAAATGAAAATAATTTTCACCACGATTTTTGATCAATTTAATATGCTCGTCTTCGAGTCTCTAAAGAATAAACAACTCAAGTTGATTCCTTTGACGGGCCTTCTTAACTGTATTTGCAAATATCAGACAGGTCTGTGCCTTATCTCTTTAAATTTGAAGCAGTCCTTACGCTGGATAGTCCATCCTGCAAAAATGCTTATTAAAGGACAAGGTTCAAGTGCATCTCATATTAAAGCTCTTCATGCTTTCATTATGGTAATTATTCCCAGAACATATTTGTAAGTTCGAAAGCCACTTTCCACCCCTCGTCATTATATAACCTAACAGAAATTACGTCAAAATTGGTGGCCATCTGATATCTGATACTACTGTTTCCCTTGTGATTTACAACTCGGCGATGAGGAAACAATAAAGCAGTCCCCAATTCCACTAGCTGATCTAATTATTCAATTTGGCAACAGACAGTAAAAGGTCAATACGAAGAACCTGCCCGTGCGCTGACATTTAACTGAAGATGAACTTAAATACCACGTTTCACTCTCAAAGTGGTGTCATTTGTGACGTCAACTCGTAGTCTGTTTCACAAGGAACCGGGAGAAAAATAAATATCAGGCAGCTTGCTCGCCCATCTCGGTAAAGAGCATGGTAAGAGGAATGCCTGTTTAGTTAGTAACCACAGTTCGATATTGTCATATACCCAATCCAGGGTTGGCTAAGCTACGGATACTATTGACATAATTGCCCTACTTCAGTGACTTGGTAAATGCCACGCAAAATCTATGTAGTATTTGATATTCGTACAGACTGCTTTAGTTGTTCCTTCCATGTTAATACAGTTGTTAAATAGATCAAACGTTTGTAACAGTTTGACTTTATAAAAGGGTGCCCTTTTACATTTAAACATTGAAGGAACGAGAAATGTGAAAGGAAATGTAGACCACTGTCGCCCCTTTCATCATGCCTTTCCTGGGATGGTTCTAAGTTATTACTGGTTCATCTACAATTCGAAAAAAAATCACTTCCTACAAAAAAAATTAATTTTTCTATTTCAATATCCACGAAATCTGCATGAAGCAACAAATACGAGCAATCTGCGGTCAGTCAGGTTGTTTCATTGGTCATTCGACCTATACGACATATCTCCCCGC
The DNA here is from genome assembly GCF_039555335.1 of Amphiura filiformis. Taxonomy (NCBI): domain Eukaryota; kingdom Metazoa; phylum Echinodermata; class Ophiuroidea; order Amphilepidida; family Amphiuridae; genus Amphiura; species Amphiura filiformis. Next base: position 30,733,489 of record NC_092628.1, read on the forward strand.
ATAGTACTCAATGTATATTCATTAAGGATGCTAAGGCTTTTTGACGCAGGTGGGGCCATTTGCCTTCTTGTGAGGTACATGGCCTACCTGTCCGATTCCACTGGCGTTCCTTGAGTTCGGATTTGAATGAGTTAATTGATCAAATGTCTGTAATGTATAAATGATTCTTTTCTCATATATTTATATTTTTGCTTGTGTGTGTGGGGGTGTGTGCGTGTTCTCGGCCACCGCTCTTGTCATGTCTTGTTTGTATGTCTGTTTGGTTTTTGAGTGTTTAATTTAATTGTCAGGTGGTGCTCAGGCTTTTGCTTTTTAGTTGCACCTCCTCCATCTTGTTTTTATATAAAGTTGTTGCCTTGTTGGTGTTATTATGTATGTGATTTTTGATGGAAATAAATTGAATATGAATTGAATATGAAATATAGTTGTGAAGCAAAAATACTTTATAAATGCATATTGGCCTATATAGAAAACTTGAGAGGTTGCAAGTGTACTTTTTTTCAGCGTGGTATAGATATCATTGCCCGTATACTATATTACTGCCTGATTCATGACTGCAAAGACGTCATATTACGATACAATCTGCTTGGTAGGTCCATCCAGGGCATACTATGAACTATGTCAGATGATATGCACTACAATGACGTCATATTACGAGCTGCTAGGGTACCATACCGGCTTCCACTTCTGATAGTGGCAAATTTAAAGCTAGCCCCGTTTTACCAACACCTTTTACCTTTACCAATTTTAAAAATAATTCATCATAGGGTCTTATTAATAGCCTACATAATATTCTTGGTAGCCGAGCAGTAGGACTTTAATTACAGTTTTAGTTTTGAAGTTTAGTTTTGAAGTTTCAAGACATAAAAATGCTCATTAGTACTAAAAGTAGTTTGTAAGTTTTCAGCCTTCATGTTGAAAATACAACGCCTTAATTGTCCTGATGACGTGTGAATAGTTTTGAGGTTAACATAACAATGCTTTAGTACTAAAAGTAGTTTGTAAGTTTTCAGCCTTCATGTCGAAAATACAACGCCGTAATTGTCCTGATGACGTGTGAATAGTTTTGAAGTTTCAAGACATAACAATGCTTTAGTATTAAAAGTAGTTTGTAAGTGTTCAGCCTTCATGTTAAAACTACAACGCCTTAATTGTCCTGATGACGTGTGAATAGTTTTGAAGATTCAAGACATAAAAATGCTCAATAGTACAAAAAGTAGTTTGTAAGTTTTCAGCCTTCATGTTAAAACAACGCCGTGATTGCCATAATGACGTGTGAATTCGTATAGTATGAATCCTAATTGTCGTAAACATCGATAATTAAAAGGTTTCTTGTCATGGTCAGGTCACTACACGTTTTCTTATAATTATTTCGTTTTCATTTTTACTCCACCTCCATGCTCATCAATAGCGATTGTACTAATCAATAACATTTTGTAAACTGGTTTCTTTTCCCTTGAAAACATATGGCTTCTTGAATTATTTCTTCTCTATGCGCAATATGTCTCTATTGTTTGTAGTTGAAAACTTGCAATCTGTATAAATGTCATCGTAAATACGATAATACAATGGAGACGTAACGATCTTAATTGGTAACGTTCTTAATTAATAATTTGCATCTCATTAGCTGATTACATTTGAGGAATGCGTCAACAGGTGCACCCCACGCAAACATTATGGTGATTTGAAATTGACTGCAAAAGGTGGGTTAATATTAGACTCGACCCACCAGTCCTTCAACTGCTACGCACGGTAATCAGGTTGTGGTGGGTTAATTGTGCCTAAGCATTAAGCTAAGTAACTCATAATCAAAGCCATTTCATTCCGCTATTTTGAATTGTTTCGAGATCGGGGCCAAGGGACTCAGGCTATAACCATAACCTGTTTGTTCGTGTCTCCATTCCAACCATTTTCACAGATGTGTTCATGACGAGTATGTTTTTTTTTGTGTTGTTCATGTGGTGGGTTAATTGTGTCTAAGTATTTAGGGCTAAGTAACTCATAATCCATTTCAATAGGGCCCGGCATAAAATTTGAAAAATCGTGTAGGTTTTTTTGGGCCTCCAAAATTCAGGTTTTCTGTTTGCCTGGCTCTAACCTTTAATAATAATAAATGTGGTGAAGTTGGTGAATGTGTTTTTTATGTTATTGCACACTATAATCTACATAATCATCACCACCTTATACAACACGACATCTCTGGCAATTTATTGACATAGAATTTTAAATACTAGACACAAAAATCCAGATCCCGGATCTGGGAATTAAATTGGTATTCGACCTAATAAAATGTAAAATGTTATTAATCAAGTCAATAAGCATGTCCAGGGTATTAATACTATAACCATGGAGTTAGTTACCAAAGTATAATCGTGTCTAAAGCGCAAAAAAGCACAGATAAAAGAGGTAGGACCTACGCCCAACAGAATGACAATTGGCCTATATGCATGTAGTAGGTTCTATAAACATAATAAAGGAAAGACATTTATCAGTAGAGGCGGAAGAAATAACATTATGCTTCCCATTTTCTAAAGCACTTTATCATGATTAAGCTGAAAGTGTCTACAGTTTGGGAGATATCAATGTCAGAACATTTTTATATCGATATCAGTACAATTTACTGTGACTTTTTCTTCACTTTCACCGCTGGAAAGCTGTTAACTACGCGTAGCATAATACAGATATTATACAATCCCAGGAACTTCAGGAAACCACATAACCAGTTAATGAGTTTTTGTGTGTAAAATTTGGCTCTCCTTGAGAATTTGGTGGGTTTTTTGGTTAGATCCCATGACAATTATAGGCCAAAGAGTTTTTGTTTTGTTTTTATCTTTTCTACAGTTTATTTTGATCAGTTCTGTTTATTGAGTACTGATCGCCCGTAAGTCAGGAATACAATATCATAATATGAATCTCATTATCATTTAAAAATGTATTACTTTTGACAAGTTTGAAAAGAAGTATAGATATCAGAAAAGGTATATCTTCCGTAATTAACATGATGAACACGACGAGGATTGCACCGCATTTATCACGTTTGTTTCAATTACATTTGATGATGACACATTATGCAACAACGCTTTTTGTGCCAGCCACACCACAAATAATGTCATGTTTATACTTTTCTACAAATCGTTTTATATACAAAAACAAAAACTCTTTGGCCTATAATTGTCATGGGATCTAACCAATAAACCACCAAATTCTCAAGGAGAGGCAGATTTTACACACAAAAACTCAGTAACTGGTTATGTGGTTTCCTGAAGTTCCTGGGATTGTTTAATATCTGTATTATGCTACGCGTAGTTAACAGCTTTCCAGCGGTGAAAGCGAAGAAAACTTTTCTACAAATCGTTGTTTCTTTAAATTTCAAATAAATTAATCAAAGATGCAATCTAGTCTGCCACGCGTTTAAATAAAATGTGAACTAAATTCGATGTTTGGGATTAGTTTAGGCCCACACACTCATCTAGCTGGGCGACTGTAGTGATTTAATTTCTATATATATGGGCCTGTGCGGCACTTTTGTTTTAAAGTTTAAACAGAATCGTTTTGAATGCTTGATCAAGATGTGGCAGTGTGTGCACAAAGATTGCCTCGGAGACCATCAGACCAATTATTCTTGTAAAACAAGGTTTGATCGAATTATACAAGTAGGTTTGATTTCAGAAGCCCCTGATATTTAAAGGGGTAGAATTGTCATGACTTGTTTTGATAAGATAAAACAATCTGATAGAAAACCGTTGTTTTTCAAATCCGATAAATGCCTTGGTTTATCATTAAATATATAAATATAGGTCGGTCAAAACACTGGCATTAATACTTGTAAATGTAATAAATTAACCTATATGAATTGGAATAGAATAATACATGTCTTGTTTCCATACCTGTATGTGAGTGACTATTTGCGCTATTTGAAAATTGAACCATCCTTTGGATAGTGCAACTCCTGATGCAAGTGATCACCAGTGCAGTATCTTCTATCACCATGATCACTAGTATACCTAAGAACCAACTGTAAAGACAAAGACATACATACAATACCACGATATATGTTTCGAATCCATCCCTATACTTACTGGTTGCGATGGCATGCGAACTATACACGGCGGTGTGGCAGGTCTAGCAGGATTGGATGTTGTCGTCATTGTGGCAGCTGAAGTCGCTCCTGTAGATGTCGTTGATCTGTTACCATTGGACCTATGTAATCTCTCCTGGTTCCTTTGACATGTCTGCGTGGCTGTGTTCACCAGGTGGTTACTCTGTGGGTTCTGATGAGCAGCAGCAGCAGGGGAACCAGCTAACTGAAGCTGGACAAATACCATGTGGTTGCCGAGACGAAGCGCCAATGTCAGTGGCTGCTTTCCGCACAAGAAGTTATCAACCTGGAGAAGGAAGAAAATAAAGATCAGGGAATATGGATATTAATGTATTGATGGTTAATGGATCTGACAAGTTTGAAGATTTTTTTATACTTCAATTTGAAAGAACAAATTGATCATGATGATGACGGCAAGTTGGATAATAATTTCAAATGTGCAGTTAACTACATGCACCTATGCCATCTATTTCTTTGTTACGAAGTACTTCACTAGGCGTTGTAGGAATATGCCAAATTGTAAAACCGTTCCATTAAGATTGCTATAAATGTGGTTTTATCGGAGTGTAAAAAGAGGGTATCATACTGGGGTACTGACGCAAGCTGTTTGCATGGATTTTGAAGATATTGTAAACCATTTCGTTATCAGGGTAAAGCAGGAAACTTAACTTTGCAAGCGACAGGCTAGCAACAGGTTTACTGTATGTGCCACAGAGTCACTTGTCGCATAAGTTCAATTAGAGAATAAACGATAGGAATTTTATTTTGCCTATCCTCTACCGTGTGATAGACGACAGGCAGGTCCAATATTTTGAGTAGTGGATGCCGGCGCAGCCGGTATCCACTACGATAAAAATATTGGACCTGCCTGTCGTCTATCATAGGTAGAGGATAGGCAAAAAAATAAAAATTCTATCGTTTATTCTCATTCTTAGTCAGTTAAATATTATTTTAATAACTGTAAACAATTTTTTAAAGCAAAAACTAAGTTACCGTCATAAAACTCCCTCATTATAAAATGAACGAAACTTGTTTACAACTTCACGTATTCTGTTGCGCGTACTGCTAGCGCGTCGCGTATTCCGCACTAGTCTACGCATTAAAGCGCAATACATACGCGCACCTCTACACGCGTGTAAGGCATTATCAAGACGCTTGATGACGTGGGGTCGTCTACGGCCTGATAAACGGCACCCGAAATCTTGCGATTGTCCAATCAAAAATGTGTCTACGAACTAGACCACTCCCACTGACTAAGAATTGTCCATACATGTCGCTGGCATCGAGTCACAAATTGTCAAATGGAGATGCAATGTTACAGGCTTCAGATTTGAGGTCTGAGTCTTCATGCAGGCTACAATATGTTGTCATACGAGTAGAATCAATACACATGATTTTGCAATAAGTATAACTATTACCCTCAACTGAAACAGTTCATCAATAAGATACGCACCGATTAATACATTGTTTCATTTTGCTATACCATCTCAAAATATATAAAATCCTTATAACGTTGGCATGTTCTACACTCATTTCAGGCAGATTCAACGATATGTCAGCAGGTTTCAGTCACGTGCTGCAGCTGACCAATCAACAATAATAATCAAAGATGATGTCTGAGGTAAGTTAAGTATACTATAACAATTCACCATTTGCTCGCATTGAATCCCATGCAACTTTCAGTTCAGTTTGTCCTATGTGTACAATTCAATCATGTTAGCTCACGTTTCTGGCGTGACAGCAAGCATGTCAGGATTCCTTAATCTTGGATTAAAGCCATATTATAACATTTGCTGAGGAAGACGCCCTCACTGAATTTTTAAAATTCCTTTTTTTACACGATTAAATTGTAATTTATAAAACCAATATACCCTGCAAAAATCGAGACTCTAGGTGCTGTAGTTTTGTCAAAATCCGAGATTTTGAATAAAACGCCGGATCCGGCGCTTTATTATTACGATGAAATTATTAGTCGAACGCATACACGATGTTCATAACACACAGTACGTACACGGCGTGCGTGACGGTGATATACACAACAAAGGGTCGTATCACAACATGACCGAAGGAGTGGTACGTATTGACGACATGTGCGCTGGTAGTAAATTCGAATTTTCTTTGCTTTGTCGTAGTTGTTCGGCTCAAAAATAAAAGGGGATATATCTGACAGTAAAAGCTAACATTTTATGGCAAATAAATGCTAGTCTATTTTGTTTGAAATTCAGGTCATTGTATATGCCTGTATACACCGGGTGGAATGCATCTTGTGCATAAAAGTCTGTTTGACTACTGTTGCTTGACAGAATTCAATGGGCAGCATTCGTCACATTCTTAAAATTGGCATTAGCTAAATTGGTAACGGGGTCTGTGTTCACAACACTATAGCTTTTGCAAGTTGATAAGAATGAGAACTGCATGTCCTGGAGAAATCTATCATAGATCTTTGGTGGTATGATCGCAGGATGGTATGTGGGCGATTTTAGTGGCACCTGGCCACACAATCGAAGCATAAACCATTAGAAATTTAGGTATGGGCTCATTGTATTGCATGTATACGTGGGTGGGTGGTTCGTTCTTTGGCAGCAACAGCTCTTCGGTTTCTACCCCCGTTTATACCGTGCTGTTGGGTTCTGGTTCGTGATATCAATTAAGATTTGGTATTTCCTGTCGGTTATGGTTGCATGCATGATCCTGACTGATCAGCTGCTGATCAAAATTACGTCTTTTAATAAGGCTTAATTAATATGATTTTATCTGGCCTGTATAAAGAAGGTAACTGCGAGTAACACGGAGAAGGAAGTTCCCATGCCTACTGTTTTCTTACAATAGGGTAGGCCTGCACGATAAAGAATCTCGGGAAAAAAGTTTGTTCTTTGTACCACGTGTATATTTGCCTATGACACATGAAAAGAAACATTTCTGCCTAGCTATTTTACTTTTACAGAATACCAAGATTATAACTTATTTTAAATATAAGGCCAAATAAAAAAATAAACATGTTTCACGTCCCTCCCGCTTCCTTTTTTGACGTTTCTTAAATTTTATTTTTATTTTTTGAAATTTAGTTATAACTTGTCAAAAAATATGTCTAGGAAGTAGAGATACTTTCTATAGCCTTGCTAATATATACAAGAAACATGCACTTTTATAAGGTTTTGTGATAGTTAAAGGGGGCCTATCTCTCAGAACAACAAATAAAAAGAGGCCTCCTCCTTTTTCCAGGTATAATTGTATACGCTATGTGTATTTACACCCATTTTGCGATAAAAAATAAAAAGCCCCCTCTTCCTCCTTTTTTTCAAAAACCCGGGCGTGAAACACGTTTTTTATTTTACTTGGCCTAATAAATGTCAGTGATGACATTAATAATGAGGCTCGACTTAGTGTTTATCAAAGCATTTTCATTTGATCAAAATTTTAATTAGTTCCATTTTCAATTTACAAAAGTGCTATATATTAAATTGAAATATGAATGCCTGACATTTTCTCTCAATATGTTTAAATTAATAATGCATATATACACCGATTGAAATATATTATAAGGATTATCGTATATATCATTAGGGCTATGCCACCCTCATATATGCAGTTTGTAAGTTAAATAATTTCTCTGGGACAATAAACAGTTAAGCTCCGTAATGTCAAACTCCTCTAAATTGCAAGAAAAGGTTAAACACAGCTTTTAATAGCGAATCCGCCCACCACCAGCAATTTTAGGGGTTGTAATTGACATGATATTTTACCGGAGGTGGGGAGGGGGTATACAAGATATGAAAGAACACATTAAATGCTTTGAAGAAACCGTGGAGAATATTGAGTGCCTTTATCTGGAACGCAACGCGTGAAGCAGGACGTTTTTTTCTACAGTACCTGGAGGCATATTAGCCTAGTGGTACCATATACGTTTCCCGGAATTCAATGTTTGATCTCGACACCCACATAACTACAATTTTAAGAGCAGTAGAATCAATTTCCACGCAATATAATCCAGGAATATTATTTGCAAGTAAAATTTATCCCATTGAATCGAGAAATTTGGGCGCTTGCATTATCACTGGGACACTGAACATGGGACAAGTCGTGTGTTTGGAATTATAACGCACGCGCAAATACACGAACGTAATAATCACGGTAGGCCTACCGGTAATATATTTCGTGCAGAACGTTCACGTCACACCATACGCGCAAACTACTTCCGAGCTCTGTTGCTCTATACTACCCAGAGAGGTTGCTTCAATGTGCTCGTTCCACTCCTTCGGGGTGGCCTGGTGGTAGCGTCATGGAGGGGGATGTGGGGTGCCCCAGTGCAGTCAGAACTCTTGTCCCCACCCCCAGTAAAAACCCAAAATTACGAAAAATTCCTCTTTTGCGGCAATTTTGCGCCCCACTTGAAATGCACGTTTCCCCATGCCCCCGCCACCCCCGAAAAATTCTTGGTGCCGCCACCGTGTGGGATGGCCTCGCGCTACGCACTCGCCAAGTCCACGATAGAGCAAACATGACATGTTATGCCAGTGATTTTTCGATTGTGAACTTTTAATCAGATTTTCTAGCTGTGCACTGTCTATGCCTACTCATATACATTCATGCCAACATCATGCAACTTGACACTGAAAACAAATGCCCCCCTAAGTACTTCAAAAATTCCAAGGATGTAGGTAAGTTCCCCGGCAAGTTCAAGGTTGTGTTTATTTTTAGGAAGAGGAAGTTGGACGTTAAATATGATATCCGATTGCAAGACGCTTCAGTGATCCCTTTCCACTTTACTCGTGATTTAAATCCGCACGTTCATGTCCACAGGTGCAATCAGGTGCAGGCCAAACACGTGGGATTGTTGTTGTAACTATCTTTAATCCCGTGCCTTTTGGCGAAGGAAAAGGTAAGAAGGAAAGAATAAAATGAGATGATGAACAAGAAGTCGGTTAGTTTCGCTCGGAACTCGAACCCCAGACCCCGGCATGCCAAGCACTCGATCGGCGACCTGTAGCCACGGATGTTTCGCTGGCCCTGTCAAGGAAAACGTGCGTATACACCAAAACGGTGCGTATACAAATGTATGACTTTGATCACGCCCAAGTTTGAGTGCTTGCGTCATCGTATCACCTGGGATCCATGTGCAGTGGCTTAATGCTGTTGGATTTTGTTGGATCATGCAGGGAAGGTTATGTTAGCAAAATAAAAAAATTGTTTATCATGAAGATGAACGTTAATATTCATATCTAAATTCACAGTGAAGACATGCTTTCTGAACACGGCTGTGTAGGAAATGATCAATTCTACATGCACATAGAAGACAACGGATTACGAATTCAAGCTATCTCTAAAGGAGCAAGGAGTTTCCCCGTAGTATTTCCTTTTTCTCCATTATTTGTTAACCCCTACTTTTCTCGTATCCATCTCGTTCATTATTGATACATTATCCTTCGCGTTGTCAAGCTATATTGATTGCTCTAAAGCCCACAAAATCATTTGCGGTGCTCAATCTCGTGTTGCTCTAATTGAGATATTGGTTGGAGACCGTCTTGAGAGCTTCACTCGAGAACAATCGTGTATTACCAAGAAGAACACACAGACTAACAGGGAAATTCCCGCAAAATTCCCAAATCAATTACATAATTCGGGCTTGACATAGGACAAACGCACGGCGCATGCGCGGACCGGGAACTTTAAACAAATCGGAAATGTCACTTTTTGATGTAAACAAAGAGTTCGTACATGGAAACTATACTGACATTTCACCTTTTTACTGTCTATAAATAACGCGATCGGATGAAACTAACTTGTTGAATATAATCACTACAGTCATGACTTTTATCAGCATTAATGGTTTGGCTTGGTTTGAAAAAATAATATCGAAAAACATCGTTTTACATTCCGCCTTCATGTCAAAAAAATGAACATAAATTTCCTCATAATTTTAGTGTAAAAATGTTGCCAAAACCATGCCAATGGCAAGCTGAGTTTTTCATTTTAGGACCTGAAACTAAGAAATAATGTTTGGAGTGGTGTTTTCTTATTAACAAATTCTGAGACGGAGGATTGGTTCACTGAAAGTGAAGTTACAAAGCAAAATACGGCCGGGCATGATTTTCCCAAAACGACCCGTATTTGCTCAGTGCACAGTAGGTAAGCTTAAAAACTCTTAAACGTCTCACAAATTCAAAATGTATCTAAATGTAGTAGCTTGTAGTGAAGCTTCAAATTTTACAAGGACCCTGTTTACTCATAGATTTTTTTTAATTTACATGACTTTGCATCTTGCAAAATGTGAATAAATTCAGTGCATTTTACATTTTTCTCCATTTTCAATAGGTTTGAAGTCCGAAAGTTTGCCTATTTCAGTAGGCCTATTTGAGTCTGGGCAGTCGGACATTGTCATTGGAGTCTTTTGGAGATATTGTAGGCCTATTTTATATATACGGGTCTGTACAATAATTATGAGCCTTTGGATTGGAAGGGTAAAATTAGGGGAAAAGATTTTCGGCAAGCCTCCATTTTAATAAGTTTGAATGCCAAGTTTGCATCTTTGAGCCTGCGGGTCTGTACAATATAAATTATGAGCCCTCAGGAGGGTAAAATTGGAGGGTGGGGAGATTTTTGGCAAGCCGAGAAGGGGCATAAGCAATTTTTTTTCTCCATTTTCAATAAGTTTGAATGTCAAGTTTGCATCTTTGAGTCCTTGGCGATATTGTAGGCCTATGGTGTATTATATGAGCTATGTACAATAATTATGAGCCCTCGGAGGGTACAATTGGGGGATAAGTTTTAGCAAGCTGAGAAGGGGCACAAGCAATTTTTGGCAGGATGGGAGGGAAGCAATTTTTGGCACATATTTACTGGCACCTTTTGGAAAACACTTGCAGAAATATTAAAAATTTCCTGCTCGCTACACTCCCATCATATTCTAGCACATTTAGGGGGCTATCATTTTCTTCTGTAGAGGGTCCCAAATTTTTTTTGGTCGGCGTTAATAAGATTACAACCACCTGTATTTCGGGAACAAAAATTGTATGACCCCCACAGCCCACACCACCAATACACATATCCCCTAAACAGGCTAAAATTGTATTGAAATCAGTCTTTTAATAAAATAAACACACTATTTGTGGTCATCTTGTGACTCCCTACATTGTGGTCATCAAAAATTTTATGACCCCCCTCCCCTATATATTTGGGACCCCCTTCGAGGAATATGATAGCCTGTTAAAGTTTACAAATTGGGCAGTGCAAATTGGGGGGGCTGCAAAGATTTTATTTTGGCAGGCCAAGATTGGGGGAAAGCAATGTTTGTTGGCAGGCCAAAGGGGAGGGGGCAATTTAAAAAATTACCCCCATATTACCCCCAATTTTACAAAGTTCCACTGATTCAATTAAGGTACATGATTCAAGACAACAAGAAAAGCACAAAGTTAAAGTCACATGCATTGCCATATGACAACATAAACAAAGTGGCAGGATGATCCTCCATGCACTGCTTGGGAGAAAAAACCATGGATGCACCACAGCAATTTATAGGCCTAATGCTGGTTTTGTACCATGCCGCTGAGCGGCGTGGCGCACACATAATGTAAGACAAACGGACACAATCAAGGCTTGTCATTGGTTGATATGTCTTGCCGCTGCGGCAAGCGGCATCGACGTATGAACCATTGACAAGCCTTGATTGAAAGTCTGACAGGGGCATTACACTAGCAGTGCTGTAGAGCTTGAGCCATGGACGTGGACTTGAAACTGGACTTAAGTAGTGTTGCCAAAACTTTTCAGCATTAAGGGGTGGCATATTGGCTCGCCAGGCAGCAGTAAAGGAGTCTCAAGTCAGGGACTGCCTTTTGAAGAGAGCAAGCACGATCGCTCTCCACTGCTCTCCTTAAATCTGGACTCTCCTTAAATCTGGTATAGGAGAGTGATCTTTAGCTCTCCTTAATTGACCATTCTCTCCTTACATTCTATTGTAAATGATCTAAACATCTCTCCTTGAAGGCCCCAGAAGAGCTATTTAATGCTCTCCTGCAAATTACAAAAGACAGTCCCTGTAAAGTAGCCTTTCTTTAAGCTTCCAAAAAACCATCCAGGTGCTGTCGTAGACTATACAGTTCTCTAGCTTTCTGCTCAAAATTTACTCCGCAATATAACAGGCACTACATATTATTGTTATCCTGCACTACAATTGGTTTGATAGCTTTAATATGACATGATGAACTGAACAAGGGTCATGTGCTATTCACAGGGTCACAGGTCACACAATGAAACAAAGTTGCAAAGTTGCATTCAACATGGTACCTGAGGATTATATTGATCTTAAAACCAAGTAATCATATGGGCTATTCCAGTTGAATTTCATACACCAGTACCCCCTATGGAAGACATGACCTTAATCTTCCACACAGGGAGTGTGAATTTCAAAAGGGAGTTACCCTAAATGGGTGACTACATTTGAAATCTACAATCCCTTTGTGGGAGCTTAAGGTCATGTCTTCCATGTGTACCATATAGATTTGGTAATCCCAATGCAGTTGTGTTTGTCAGTTTTGAACACTAACTTTGTCCCACCCCTCAACATGGACTTGCCCCCCCCCCAAAAAAATACCAACCTCATCACCTGTAGGTTGGTGTACATATTGGCCTGTAATAATTTTCACTACACTTGCCCAAGGTCCTGCCATGTTTCCAACACTCTTCAATATGCCCCTGTCAGCAGTAAAGATACAGTGGCAACTCGTTAACATGAACCCTCTTAACATGAAGTTCCTGATAACACATATGTATACATTCCCAAGCATACATTTCACATGTTATTAGAACTGGATAACACGAACTCCTGATAACAAGAAGTAAAATTTGAATTCCGCACAACTTTGTGTTAATGAGTTTCCACTGTAGCATTAATTGGTAGTCCGCAATATGCCCCCCTCCCATCAATCAGCAGCCAATCACAGGCGTGCACGGCTGCGATATCGCAGCGCGATGCTATAAAGTTGAACAAAATCCAACTCCATCGCGGACCGAAATTTCTACCACGCGATGAGAATTTTTACCGCCAAGCTTGTAAAACCCTGGCTCAGATTTCAGTGTTTATAGCATCGCATCGCGCTGTGATAGAACCAGACTTTAAATGCACATGTAGGCAGTGAAAGGAAAATACATTTTCAAAATTTCCCCCTGTCCCATCAATACATTAAAAAAACTTTTTAACTTAATTTTATTTTTTGTACTTCACTTGCACATTAAAGCACCAAAATTATTTTGCGCAAAAGCTATTGTTTTCTAGAAAAACAAGCTAAGCTAAGTACTACTGGGTGTGTTTTATGGGTGGGTGTATGTATGTATAACTTTTTTTTTAAAGGGCCTGTACAAAAGGCACAGCATATAGTGCTACAGGTAAGTAAAAATAGCACATGGGATCTTTTTAACTGTGTGTGCAACAACAAGAATTTCAATTCTTATTTACCATGTTTACCTCACTGTAGGGCTATGTGCTAAAATGGCTTTCACATACTTGTGTGTGTGAGTTTGAGATACAAATTTTGGGGGAGGGACATATTATATAGATAGGTCTATGACCGAAAATTCGTGTTTAATTTTGCTACGCAAATAAATTTATACAAATGTGGTTTGACACCAAATATTTCTGCTCATGGACTCTTTTACTTTAGATAAACATATTATGTTACACACACAATTTTAAAAGGTGAACATTAAAACATATTATAAGAGTGCCTGGGGCACAGACCACACCCAATTATATTGAGGGGCAAATTGTCTGCAAGCCAATCTGCTAATTCCAAGTTGGATCAGTGAAGGTTGGAGTACTACTGAGTTGGTTTAAAATTTTACATTGTATCCCTACAGGGTTTAGCTTGATTCAATTGATTTAAATCAAGATTTAAATAATTTTCATGATTTAAAATCAAATGATTTTTTAAGTCACTGATTTAATCAATTTCAGTTCATTTTTAGCATTTTGATCAATTTAAGTTAATTTCTTCCTTAAATTGACTGTTTTACTATATATACTATTAAATGCTTCTCGCTTTTTGATTACAATTAAATTACCAGTGTCTCTATCATGTCATTTTATCTATTGCTAAAAATTCATCTTCAAGGTGCAGAATTCAACAGGTATTTTTTTCTGGAAATTTTTCCATGATTTTAAATTTTTTTTGAAATTTTCACCTGTAAAAACATATTTTCACCTGTAAAATATAATTGTGATAATTTTTGTAATTTTGGGTTTTTACTGGGGGAAAGAGTGCTGACTGATAGATTTTGCCTAAATGCCAAGTTGCTGATAAAAATGAAAAATTTAAGGGTCTTTGGGTGACAGATCAAATGGAAAAATAGGGGTCTTTGGGTGACAGGGCATGTGTTCGAAAACAATTAATATGGGGTCTTTGGGTGACAGAGACGCTGAAAAGGGGGGTCTTAATAGCCCTACATACACATCACCTCCACAAAGTTGGTGTGCCTCCCTTCCCAGGGCTCAGGGCCGGAGTTACCCTTTTGGGCCCCTCACCGCGAGGAAGGCATGTGCCAGGGATTGAGTTTTAAGGCATGCCAGTGTGATCACACATCTTAATTCACCTGCCCGAGTGTGATTTATAGCACAGCTCAAATTTCTAAATTTACAGAGAGCAATTTAACAGCACACCCAATAGCCAAGCTGACAAGCCCCAGAAGTGTGATTTGTATTGTAGCATGTCAAGCCTGTATAAATTTTCAAAACTCATTGCAACCCCTGATGATGTGCACTCAAGTGGTCAAGTTTTAGTTTCCATATAAGATTGAGTGGCGTTGGAAAGATTTTTAGGAGGACGGGCATATTTTGTTTCGATAGGACTATGCTATTTAAAGGGCCAGTGACAGTGTGCAAGAAACCGTCAACACAAGCAGAATTTTTGGCTGCTTGCCCCCCCTCGGCCAAAAATCTTTTCCCCCCTTTTGACGTGCCAAAACCTTCCCCCTTTTGTCGTGCAAAAAATCTTTGCCCCCCCTTACACATGCAAGATTTTGGGAACCTTAAATTGTCTTATCATAGTACGAGCGCAGTGAGCTGGAAATTTTGCATATTTTGAATGTGTTCCTAATCCTAACCTAACCTTTTCCTACACTTTTTAGGGTGTAAGCCAAAAATCGCTTGACCCCCCCCCCCATTTCGACCTGCCAAAAAATGCTTGCCCACCTATTGGCCTGCCAAAAAATCTCCAATATTAACTGAATCCTGCTCTGGATAGAGTTGCTGTACCAAAATACTG
The DNA here is from genome assembly GCF_039555335.1 of Amphiura filiformis. NCBI lineage: Eukaryota > Metazoa > Echinodermata > Ophiuroidea > Amphilepidida > Amphiuridae > Amphiura > Amphiura filiformis. The sequence goes on from NC_092628.1 coordinate 30,748,840, forward strand.
AACAGGTTTCAAATACTTCATAGCATTATTATAAGGACCGTTCACAAACACTTGTTAGGGGGGACCTGATGCAAAATGGGCGCCCTTAAAAGTTTTGACCCTCTTAAGGGGGGCCCTGAAAAAATTGACCACAAACTGGGAAAATTGTGTTTTTGCCTTTCTTAGTTTCTATGGGGTTGACCCATAATTTTCGTGTCAAAAAGGGGGGCTGAAATTTTTGAGATCCGAAAAGGGGGGGGGCAAAAATTTTGTGATGAAATTTTTTGCATCAGGCCCCTCTGAACAAGTGTGAACGGTCCCATACAGTTTTAACTTTTAAGCTTACCTGTACAATTGAAGGCAAATCATTGCACTGTTCGCAGGTCTTGCCCGCCATATTTTGCTTTGTAACTTCACTTTCAGTGAACCAATCCTCCGTCTCAAAAGTTTTTAATAAGAAAACATCCCTCCAAACATTATTTCTAAGTTTCAGGTCTTAAAATGAAAAACTCAGCTTGCCATTGGCATGGTTTTGGTAACATTTTTATACTAAAATTACGAGAAAATTTACGTTCATTTTTTTGACATGAAGGCGGAATGTAAAACGATGTTTTTCGATATTATTTTTTCAAACCAAGCCAAACCATTAATGCTGATAAAAGTAATGCCTGTCATGATTATATTCGTCAAGTTAGTTTCATCCGATCGCGTTATTTATAGACAGTAAAAAGGTGAAATTTCAGCATATAGTTTCCATGTACGAACTCTGTTTACATCAAAAAGTGACATTTCCGGTTTGTTTAAAGATCCCGGGCCGCGCATGCGCCGTACGTTTGTCCTATGTCTAAATTCGGGCATACATTACAGAACTGATTATAAAAATCGCGTACTGTGCAACCGCTGAAATGTCACTAGGGTATATCAGAATTGTTAAATTATTAGCCTATGTTCCGTCGTAATTTTTGCTTCAAATTGTACTCATGCGGTAGGGTTTTGTTTTAGTGTGTGGGTGGGTGTCTGACCAGGGTCCCCGTAAATACTATATAGCAGACGGGATGCGTAGGTTGGCCCGTGTTGATTCTACATATACCCGAGGCGGTGGTGCCAACAAAACACGATGATAATTATTGTCATTACTGGTGTGATGGCATGATTATTGTTTTGCCCACACAAAGATTGCAGGGCAGTCTCTTTTAAAGAGGGTTTGCGCTCAAATGAACTGTTTGAATAAACCAACCACCTTAAAATAATGGAAGGCATGATTACTGATTATGAATATTTCGGCTCAACTCTTGACATATCGATCAAAGGTTAGGGTTCAGGCTGGGAGGTGTGGGTGTGACCTGCGGCCTTAATTAATAAGAAATATACAGTCCGTCTGTCCTGGGGAACTCGAACCTACTTTAGTCTTCAAAGGCGTGGATTAGGCCTAAATTTGCCACTTTATAATAGAAAAGAACGTATTAAATTGTGGACGGTTTTCTTACCCCACTCCCTTATAGACCATGATACCCAAATTACCCATGATCACCATGAACATGACGAAATCTGAAGTTGTTACGTATCAGAGGGAGCGAAAAATTATTTCAAATCGGACGAATCTATACACAAATGACAGAGCTGCATTTTTTATATATTATAGACCTACTTCTATCAAAATCACTTGTGGATGTCAACCAGGGCAGGATCCAGCGAAGCCATCCGAATTTTTTTTGACCCCTTTAAAATCCTGAATAGGCCTACTAGTACTTACTGACGTCAGATTTGTGAATATTGGATGATTAGCACTCGAAACAAAGATAATTATTAAGAAGGTAAAACTTTATTGCGCGCTATAGACCTGGTAAAATCTTTGCAAAGTCACTCCCCAATGAATAACAATTGACAAAACCACAGCGTCATAACACTGACGTACAACGAAATTCGGTACACACAAAAGGTACAAAACCTTTTTGGAGAAGTTACCCGAGTGTTGAACTTTGCTGCTGACATATGCAGAGCGTGCCTTTAGTCAAAATATTTAACTGCATGCTTGAGCGATCTTCAGGGTTTACCAAAAACACGTGACGTGAACGTAGCACTACACAGGTCAATTGTGTGAATGACGAACTATAGCTTTAATACTGAAACATGAGCAATACGGTGAATATAGCAGACTTGCAGCCTTCTTGCGTCATGAAACAGGCAACCTCAAATCAGTAGAGGTGAAAATGTATGAGTGACGTCATCCGCACCGGGCCGAGGTAAAAACTAAACTTTTGAAAAGTTTGAAACAATAGCCCGGAACAAAAGGCACGACCGACATACAATAACATGCAGGCCTACATCGGAATTCGCTTATTTTGATGTCGTACGTCAACGCATATGAACAAAATGGATTTTTTGCTTGATCAGGATTTACATAAAAAAGTTTGAGGGTGACATCCGCGAAAGAAAATCCGCTATATAGTTTATTAAATTGAACATACATATTATTATTTGGAAGTAAATGAATATAGGAATTAAAGTAATATGATCCGAATAAAATGAATATTACTAAATAAATAAATAAATAAATAAATAAATAAATAAATAAATAAATAAATAAATAAATAAATAAATGTCTGACTAATGCATCAAACAAATCATTTACATCGAATGGTCTTTCAATCAATACAATAATGTCCCAAATAAATAATACATTTCTGAAGAAATAAATAAACCTATAAATAATTAAATAAATGTTTGAAGAAATAAATGTCTGAATAAATAAATAAATAAATAAATAAATAAATAAATAAATAAACAATTATATATAATAACCACAAAAAACAAATCTACATCGAATACTATAGTAGTCTTTTCAATATGCAACTTTAATATAATTGCGTAAATAATTGAGAAATTTAAGGGTTGCGAGCATTGACCTTGGAAACTCGCGTGGGACGCTGATCGACCTTAAACTAGATATTTAAAGGAAGTAAAAGATAAAATAAGACTCCCTCATGTCAGGCCTAGATTGTACTGGTTCCTTGACACATCCACTATAAGTACCATGCAAATAAAGTGACTGCCAAAGACAAAGTGGGCATTAATATACGGGGGCGGGTTGTGGGTACCAGGGTTGGTGGGACCATGGATATGAGACCACGGCAAATAGATATAGCGTTTCCAATGTAAACACTTCATTGCAGAATCCTTTCCACGGGTTCTCTCTGTGGCTTGCTGCTTTTAAATTTATAGGGGCCTAGCCTATATCTGTACATGTTATGCAACAACATGTATCGTGCACGTGTTCCAACTCTTGCTTATATTAATTAGCAATTAATTGATAGATGCATGTGTGTAGCCAATGGGTTCTATCATGTCTATAGGTCACATATTGTGTTGGGATATGTGTCCATTGAATTTATTGTTCATCATGTATTAGGCCTAGTCGTCTGTCCATCCGCGGCCACGCGTTATACGCATGTTTGCACAAACATGCATACGAGTGATAGCTTCCATATACTAGTAGCTGAGACTATTATACCTGAATCAGGTATAATAGTCTCAGCTAGTAGTCTGCCCGGAGGTTGTTACATTAGCATCTTTGCATGTCAAAACTCAAAAAGATTAGAACCAACAATAGGCCGTGCGTTTACGGTGCGTGGTGGTGACGTCACGACAATCCAACCGTATAATGCGACGTACCTGGAAAGTGAACTGCTGTATCTATTCTGATGGGGTCAAATTCTAAACCAAGTGATAGATAAAATATCGTACTGGCTCACAGGGATGTGCAACCTCTGGGACGATGGTCTTATACAGGTTCCGTTTTCAGCCGCTGTCGTGCATCTATCGTCACGGGCGACATCATTATTTACACCAAAATAATGATGTCGCCCATTTATGAGACGATTGATGCACGACAGCGGCTAAAAACACTACCTTTATTCTCATTCTTATACCAAATTTTACTCAAATTAAATTCTACATTTTACAAGGAATTACCCAGGACTTAAAATCGATCAGTCCCATTGTTGCTATGCGCCTCCGATTGGTTCAAATAGCGAGTATACGCATATCGCGTTGATGCCCACAAGCTGAACCGTGTTATATGTTTATCACACGGGTAAGAACCAATAAGATTGCAGGAACGTCACGCCACCGTCCACCCACCAACCTATGATTGTTTCGGCATTGTACTTTCCAGTGTGCACGTGTACATGTAGGCCTATTATACAATGCACATGTCTATCAAGTACCATGCATGTGCACTAAGAGGATGGCTTTACGTATGGTAGTCTGATGTCTAAATTTAGATATCAAGCAGACAAGATAAGATACGGTAATACCCTCGGCAAATTGTTAGTATTGTCTGAATCGGAATTTCGTGATGTTGACGGTTGTCTGCATGAGATCTCGAGCTTACCATCACTAGGATCCAGAACATGCTTATCTATTTAAAAGGGCACGGTTCTTTAACCCAAATACATCTGTACATTCATTGAATGATCTCTGAAAATTTGGGTACAAAACTCGTACCCTGCAACTCGAGGTCAAATTTTGCACTACGAGTGTTTAATTGAGGTTATTGAACTATGCCATTGGAATGAGGCTATTGTGGTTATAGTACATACTTAATACTGTCACAAAGTGTTCCATTGCAGGATCTCGACATCCTCGCCCACTGATAACTACAACATGCACAAGGCCAGAAATACCTTTACAGACAGTCTGTTCAACTTATGACCTACTCGAATGTGTCCCTAAAGCAAAAATAGTTTCGAACTTTTTTGAACATGTTAAATTCCAAGAATTCAGCTTCGTCTACAATGATACATTACGTGTACCGAAGGGAGCGAGACTAAAATGAAAATGAAAATGTTTGTAATTCGTTGGTAATAAAACAATGTTACAATAAATAAATTTATACAGCCATAAAATTGTCTAATAAATCTTTCCACATTTTGATCCTACACGTAGATGCAGCTATTATGTCTTCTCACGACAATAGGAAACCTATGTCTATAAAGGTGTCTGCATTACGACATTGTATACGGGTTGTAAGAGGATCACAATATGTTTCTGATCAGCTTTTCCCAGATATACGACTGGGGGCAGAACTATGCAAACTAATCAGAAGAAACACTGGCACAATTACACTTTTTTTAGAATCTACGAATTCACAACCGAATCAGAAATGATATAACATTAAAAAACTTTTCAAAGATTGCTTCAAGTATATGTGCTATAATTTCTCCACTCTACTAATTTATTTCTAATATTCAATACCATTAATTGCAAATATAAACATGACATAAATTATTACATATGCATGCAAGTCAGTGACAAATTGTTACAATGGGTTTGTGGTTCTTGACAGAATAAGGCCCATGCAAAATGCCTCCTAACCACCTTGCAAAGTGGCAACCAGGTACAAAGGGGAAATGAACTTGACTTGGCAAAGCTTTCCTGACAGGAGGGGGTGGTATAATGAATGAATCTTTATACGTTCCCGGGATACGCTATAGAAGCTATGACAAAAGTTTTACGATCAGCTGATAATAAGCAATTGGAAATTATCTGCACACAATGAATTCCGTGGGAACAAAAAAAGCCAAGTTGGTTTCTTTATTGTTAAACACGATCAGTGAACTATAGAAATATCGGTACAGGAACAAGGACAGATCCACGAAGCATTCATGGGGAAGAGAATCTCCTTTTACGCAATGTTTAGGTTTGTTAATGCTTTGTAGTGAGGTATTAAACCGCGAAAGTTATGGTTGTAAATGAGTACTGTGTGGGAGTGGGATCAGTTCGCTAGAGATGTTCACATTATGATTTAAGCAAACTTGCTACATCAGGTTAAGGTTGCCATTCATCTGGTGCCAAAATCGCCATTTTGCCATGAGAGTTAAGGGAGGAGGCAGCCCGAGTGGTGCACTTTCATGACTATATAGTAAGACTAACAGTCACTCAATAGGATGCAATTATTAGTATGTAGCATTTTAAATGTGGAAGCTTGTGGAACTTCCAAGAAACCAGCCTTGGCTCCTTTTGTTCGGCTTTAAATATCTGCACATCCCTGTAACAGACAAAACGATGCAATTCTTTATGTATAGCACTAATATGGAACTTCCAAGAAACCAGCCCTGGCTCCTGATCCTCTCGTAATATGCTGCTTTAAATATCTACACAACCCTTCAACAGGCAAAACGATGCAATTCTTTATGTAGCATGGGCACTAATGCGGAACTTCCAAGAAACCATTCTAGGCTCCTCTTGTTCTGCATTAAGTCTCCCAAATCTTTAATAGTTGGTTTTCACACCGGTGCATGTTCACCTCGGGCCGGCTCTGAGCAGCTACGTCCCTCTCGAAGTCCTAGATATCCTTTAATTGCAAGCAATCTGACGCTCTTTCTTTACTTCCTTAGTTTATATATTGTAATGCAAACATTGGTTAATTTCATTCCCTAAGCAATCGGTATATTCATGGCATTTCTGCAAAAGGACGCGGGCATATAAAATTGCGGAGGGTATAGTAGTACACATAGACAAGTTTTACCTTCTGCATTTTTTTTTTTCGGTTATTGCACTCTGAGCACCATTGGAAATTATCTCCCATTTGTCATGGTTTTCAACCACCCTGAACCCACGGTTTGCTAGTGAGCACGGAAGCAAGCTGGAAGGCTCGTCAGTAACCATGCGTGACCATGTTGGTGAATCGTGACTAACTAAAACGATTATTTCAACAATAATGATGTCTCGATCTCCAGCTAAACCATTGCGCTTTGCACTTGCATGACTTGAGTTAGCTGACCTTTTTTTACAGCATTTAGTCATTATGTCTTACGGTTTCTGACCTTTAAACATACTAAGTCATCAAGTTTGGTTTATTCATAGCAAATGAGCCACGGAACAGAAAGTTTTAAAAATACCAACATGCACTTATTATAATTGAAATACCAAGGGTCACCGTCATACTGGGTTTCATAATATGACATTTGCATGATCCTGTCAAGATTACATGATCCTTTTAGACCCCTATCTTGCACTTGTTGCGACGGAGTTCTACGTGTATATTAATCTGGCGACTGGCGAGTGAACTTCACTAAAACAAAATCTGAAGCCTCAGTTCTTTTATTTATTGCACACTAGCAAAGTGAACTATATATCGCTGAGCTGGGCATGATTGCAAGGCGCGTACTGGGTGTGCGCGCGTTTGCATTGCATCATGGGACCCGAGGACATCAGAATGTCCACACATTTAAATAACATTGTCCTTCCGATGACTTCAACATAATACTAGCTCCTTGGAAAGAATAGCAAAAATGAATGAGATGCCCTGCAGCTGCCATAATATGTCTATGACTTCGTTCACGTGGAGACTTTGGTTGATAACACACCACCCAACCGAAGAGGGGTACGGTGGGTGGGGGTGTGTGGGTGGCTGGGTGCCACACTTTATGCTATGCTAGAATTAGAAATTCATTGGAGTATGCTTACCTGAGCTTCAGTTAGGTGTTGTAGCGCCTGAATTAATGTTTGGTCCTGCCTCTGTGACTGGATAATAATAATAATGATAATGATAATGATAATGATAATGATTATGATAATGATAATGATAATAATAATAATAACACTAATAATAATAATAATAATAATAATAATAATAACACTAATGATAACAATAATAACACATATGGTAATTAATATTAATAGTACTACTAATAATAGGTATGTCACAGTGGCTGCACAATAATTCTGTCATACTGTGCACGCATACATAACAGCGAATCAAAAAGCGCGCGGATCAAAGTTGGCCAATTTTTGAAAACATACATGTCAAAAAACGATTTCCTCGTTATGTTTCATTGATCACAATAATTTGTCTTTTTAATATGGTATGTGAAACATTTCCTAAATCACTATCAACTCCGCCGAAATTAAACACTGCCTAGTTTAAGAGTTAAGACCTGTTTTATGAATTTGTTTAGATCGTCCATAAATCAATAAATGGGCTATTTCATTATAAATGACACGTTCACAAAAATGGCTTTTATCATATCTGGTTGATATAATTAGGGTGATAATGCAGTGTTATTAACTTAATTCTAAGTATGCCACAAACTACAAGCTACATGAGCATTTTTACAGAATTCTGTCTATTTTTTGTATAAAAAATTGCCAAAAGGTACATTTTAACCCAATTTTGGAGTCCCATTTCATTTTGCCCATGTATTCTGAATTAATTCTTTGAAAAATTAGGTACATTCTATGGCAATGTGCTTGTTGCAATGAAAATATGATATGTGTGGAACATCATGCAAGTTGAATGGTGAAAATTGGTGCAAAAATGTTAAAATTCCGTAGATTCTTGCCAAATTGGCATTTTGCGTTAAATAAAAAAATGAGTGTCCTCTCCAATTCATGCCTCCATTTTTGTTAACATTAAAGAGGAAATATAAACCCTTACCCTACCTGTATAATCTGTGTTATATTACCAATTGATGGGACAGGGCACTGATTGAGGAATTCATTTATTTTACATACAGTAGACCACTTGTTCTTGTTTCCACAGTTCCGCGTTAAAAATTTGTCCTCTCCAGAACTGAAGTTAATTACTAATTGTTGAAATAAGAAGGATTATATCATAGAATGTGAAATTTGTAGAGGAAGAGTGGTCTTCCTTCTACCAAGGTGGCACATGATTTGGTATTTGTTGCATTTTTGCAAGCCTGTATCCACGATTCTGTTTGCAATTTAACAAATGTCCTCTCCAGCACAATTATGTCATTTCCATGAATTGGTAAACAAACTAAAAATAAAAATTTCAAAGAGCCAAACCCACAAGAAATTTTTGCATTTTATTGCAAATTATGCTTACAAACCACTTTAGTGTTCAAATTATTGTCCAGTTGTTGAGAACACATATGATATTATTCTGCATTGAACTTCGGTTAGCTAAAAATTGCAATATTCCTAATTTAACCAGAATATTAACCCTGTTTGTAGTGGATTTTAAATGCTGGGGATCTTTTATGCAATAATATTGATGCAATAATATTGATGCAGCTATTTCTAAAGTTAAAGTATGCTTTATTATGTGTTAAAAATGTGTCCTATCCAGAACAAATGACACAGGAGGGTCTTTTATTTTAGGTTTTCCATGACTAGTACAACAGATTGACGCAGAATACTCACTTATGCATCAGTGTAGCTATTGGGCAGGACAAAATGACTATTTCATGAATTTTTCATGTGAAGATAAAGTTTATCCTTAAAATATGTAGTAATTTTGCACCATTTATCTGGATTAGTATCAATTTACTAATTGTTTTATATTGAAACTGGCATATTTAAGACACTGAAGTGTAAAGGAACATACAACAATTATTACAGACTAAATATGAATAAGTATGAACCCAATGTTGGTTACATATACTCTTTCAAAGTTGTGTATTAAATTGTTTAAAAAATGTCCCTCCAGACGGCAGCTATGTTTTACACAGCAAAAATTCAATTTAATTTTTTAATGGTTCCTGAGGGTTTGACGCTCTAATATTTTGAGAATTATTGACACACCATCTGAACTTTGAAATGATAATGAATTTGCATGAAATAAATGAGTTTGAATTTTGACCCCTTTTGGGACTCAATGTTGTCATTTATAATGAAATAGCCCAAATATAGGTCTCTCGAAATAGAGGACCTAGTACCACCGGTCTGAAATACCAGTGTTTGTTATCATGTTTTTTTTTCCTTGGACAATGAGTGAAACACTTCCCTATACCAATTGAAAACTCGGTGCAATTAGGCAATTAGCTGCAGTTTCTTTATTCAACATCACAGCAGGTTCATATTTGACAAAATCATGCTGTATGAATAAAACATAAATAAAACATTGAAAAAAGTAAAAATTACATATGCCTAATTAACATAAGAATGGCATAAATATATAATTAGATGTAACTAGCTAATTTGCATAATTAATGACTTTTTGTGTATTTTTTGTTACCAAATGAAAGAACTTTGAGTACTTATGTGTGCAAAAAAAAACGCATCCTCATATCATGTACGGTTCTCTGTTGGCATTATTTTTGCATATTAATTAGCTGGACTTAGTCATTTTTTAAGCTTTTATTTGTCTGCAGATTAGTCAAAATGGCTAAAATTGTATATTTGGTGGATTTATTACATTTATTCGAGGAGAGAGTTTTTAATCTTGTTTTCTTTAACGAAGTCCGGAAAGATATGCAATTAATCTGTGATACTTAAATCAATGCTACCTTTTCAAGTAAGTGTCCGAATAAGCATTACAAATCCCAAAAATTACCATTTTGCCATTTATAGCAATTTGTGGCAGGTTTTCACCCGATTTCCGGGTATCTTCAAGTTGACGTTACATCACTTTGCATTATCCGATTTCAATTCTGTTTTTTGTTTTTGAAGCATTCATAACGATGATTCAATTAAAAGCGTCAAATAACATGTTTCTGCTGCGCTTATTTTTGGGGTGATATACCTACTAATAATAAGGCAAATGAAGGCCTATACACATCTATAGGCTTATAGTGACTTGATCGTTCGTAGTTTTAAATAAATATTATAAAATATTAGAATATAAAATATTTGAAAATAATATAGACAATTATGATTTCCCAATGTCTAGTTTCACTATTTACTGTTCACTTAATAGTGGTCAGAATTGTAATTATGAATACTAATAACTTGAATTCGAAAGAGCCTGACGATTTATCACACCGCCCACACGTTAGGTTCGTAACAAGGTCAACGTGCACTTTGTGGTCCGTTTCACTTTACATTTGTAATCCTGCGTACTTTGTCCTTTTATATTGAAGAATAAATCGGTAGTATAGTCTTTTAAAACATTAATAAAGTTAAAAGTTTGAATAACTTCATGGCAGCAGGTTGGTTTTGGTTTCTGAAGATGGGAGATTTAGGTACATTGATTTGAACGAGACGTGTGTTAATTAAATTGGCCTGGGTAAATTAAAAACAGCACCAGAGGTCGTACACCTTTGGTCTTAAAATACAAAGACACGCAGCTCACGATTTCCTATGCGACAAATGTCCATTGTGAAAAGATAACCTTTTAATTTTAAGTATGAACGCTTTTATTGTTTCCTTCCTTCCTTTTACAGGTCTGTGCAACTCGAGTTGAATACTGGGACCTCAAAGGCAGATCCATTATCTGTGCTGCATGCAACCATAGACCCTGAAAAAAGAATAGGGTCTATGATGCAACTACACTCCTTTTTCGCGAAGTGTTTGAAATAGACTATACCTAGGGTCTGTGACCATCCCTTATAAAGTATTCGACAAGGCTCACATACTCGTGCTTGTCTTTCACATAAGTATAAGTTTTTCAGTCAAGTTGACGACATGACAACATCCTCCAGACAAAGTCCTGACTTAGTGCAAAATACAAGAAGCATTACGTAAATAGACCACTACTTACCACCAGACCACTCTCCACAACTGGAAGCAGGGTTAGCTTGCAGCCACTGCTGACACCGTTACCCTTGAGTGATCCATGTCTCAAATGACTGCAATTATTAGAAATATTGGATGAAAAAATGCCAAAACGTTATTCACACACGTTCCAAGTAGTAAACTTTTAAATTAGTATTAGGTGACAGCATATAGACTGTATTGGGATTGGTCATTCGTCGATATGTTTGAAGGACTGATCATGCATAGGTCAATCCTTCATGTAATATTTCGTGTAAGAAAGCCTAAGCTATTCCTAACCCTAACCCTAAATTTCGTGTATCATAATTACATGCACCTTATAATTCAATAGCCTCATTGCCCTTTGTCTGATTCGGCACGAATTTTAAAACACGTGTCCTTCACAAATGAAAGCAGGACTACGCGCGCATACTGACAGGCAAAGAACAATGCCAACTGTCGACCAACTGTTTGCTATGATGTCACATATATTATCTAGAAATATGTACATATACAAACATGGCAAATTGAACTATTGATTTAGAGATCCCAATTTTCGCAGGATCTATGTGAATCCTATTTATGGTATCTCGTGCTTCCAGGTAAGTTCTACAGATGGTCATCTGGAAGGATCAGTACCATTAATGTATAGCATACCCCATATTGCCATCGCTGATCTATTCGATATGCCCACACAATAAAGTATTAAAGAGATATCACGGATAAGGGTCTGGCGGGAACACCACTCAGTATGAGGTCATTGCGAGGGCAAACGGAAAGTCGCCCCTTGGACCAGTGGTGCCAATCGGGCACACTCTTACACTACTTACTCCCCCACTCATCATCAAAACCTGATTACGTATAGAACTATAAAATGCAATTCATGTAGGCTATATGTTGTCATGGTTATAATGCAGAGTGGCCAGAAATGATCAGATGATGACCGCCAACGCGCACATCCGCAAGCAGTGCTTGAGAATGTTGAGAATGTGAAGCTAGCACAACAAATCGGAAAGAGAAAATCAGAATAATGCTTTAGATAAGTACGGTTTTTTTTTAAATCTGAAAATATTAAAATAAATGATATAAATTACGTTAATTTCTGTTTAAATATCCTGAGCTAACCAAATGTAAAAGCCACTTTTAAAAGTTTATAGCCCAAGATATATATCCAACATTCTTTACCCTGTCACAGAAAAATAAGTAATTGGTTGAAGATACACCATCCCCAGGACCAGAATAGGGAGAGGGGGGGCACTATTCATTGTATACCTACTTGAAGATGTAATGCAAACGCTTACAGAGACGCTGGACGCCTCTTAAATGAACACTATAATATAACTGACACATACTTCAAGCGATCATTAAAGCCCAAGGCTACATGCATTTGCATAATATTGACACAAAATGGGTATTACTATTATTGTTATTTGCAGTAGCAAACTGTATAGAAAGTCGATTTAAAATAAATATTAATATTATGTGTATGTGATGAGGGGTTGCCAATGACGCTTTCCATATTCATCGCTTGTTCACATATGTATTAACATTAAACATAAAAAGTGTGATTGGCGGGTTTTTTGGCGTGGACGCGTTTGCTGGCTTCGCTTGCGCTTGTTTGGTCGATATCGGTCATTAAAATCTATCATGTCTATAGCGTCCATGCAATTGGAAAGTTTCGGACAGAAAGATGCACAATGGTACACTATAGCATATACATAGGCTTACTATATTTTAAATCGAGCAAGAATAATTATTAAGGCGCTAGGCTATATTTATGTGTATATGATGTAGCATTGATTGATTGATAGGACTACTAGAACCAGCTCATAAACTTTTATAAACTTCTAAAGAGTTTAATAACCATTTAATTAGTAAAGATAACTAAATACGTACGTATACCATGTGTAAAGTCATAATAGTATACATGACCTGATCTCGAGCACCTACTAAATAATCTGACGTGCAGAAATGAGAAGAATATGAGCAACCAGAATTTAACATCACAATCTTGAAACCCACTTTGTGGCTTTTATCATTGACATTTGTACAGTCTATGCTAATGGTCATGATGGTTTAGCATAGCAACGAACTCTACTACGATATCAGCATCGTGCTAGTGTATACGTACATACTTAGTTATAGTAAATTAAGATCATTTATTTACAGTAGGCCTACATGTACTCACGTTTCACGAAAAGAGCAGTGACAGGCGTTCCTTAGGCAAACGTAATTGGCGAGCTATTAAACATTTCAAATTGTCCACTGAAGCTTCATTATCAACATCAATAGCAAAATGACCTCCAGTGGTAGGATGGACCTGGAGGGTCATAGTGGGGCCTGCTGGCATCTGTAGCGGTGCTGGTGCCATTGGTTTTACTGGTGGTGCATCCATGGCCTGGTTTTTATGGACCACGACTGCCCAAATAGCAGCCGTAAAATACAGGTATATCCAACGTACATGTACTCCCTACAAAACAACACCTACGGCCTTCTTTTCTCGGTAAACCCAATTTCAGTGACACTGACCAAAATTGGGTTGGAGGTCCCCAGCTTCGTAGCCTAAGCGCACGGTGGGACCCGCTGAGCCTTGCAGCACCAGCCCTTGATGGATTTACTGGTGTGACATCTTAGATCCTGACTGACCACACTTGCTATGCATATACCACCACCAACACGAAGTTTCTCTGAAAGAAATCAACACAGAGAGAGATCTTTAGACGATGTTAACGCTATCAACTCTGGCGTAGTTATGTAGCGGTGTGTGTATTCGAGTGACTGTAATGAATGAATGAAATTGAGTCAGGCAGCACACACACACTGTGAATGACAAATGCTGAATACTCAAGCGTATGCACACGGCACTGTGTAAATCTATTCACGAGAGACAGAACCCGTAGGCATAATGAGGTCAACAGCCGCCGCCGTGGTGAATACCACCGAACTCGCTCACAAGAGCTAGGGGCGCGCCATGGAATTATTCATGGGCCAGTTTCCAGTATTCCAGGGTATCTCAATAATTACAATTTGACACACGCACCCACCCCGACTGGATGACACACCAACATACATACATACAGCCACACCCGAGACGAAACAACAATCATGATGTGAATAATGATACGGTATAGGTAAAGGTACGGTATACGGGAAACGATGATGCATGGTAAAAATGGTCAACAATTTAATAAAGCCATTTGTAAGCTATTGTAGCCTGATAGGCCTTAACTTGGGGGGCATTCAGAGATGTTGTATATTTTTTCTGGGATTATACCATCGAAATCTCTCTTAAACATATCTGAACTAATCCATCTCTACATGACCATGGAAACCGTTGTGTTTGAAAGTTCGTAGGCTATTTCATGAGAAAATCGAGATAGCCCTATTAAAAAAAATCTCGGATCCGATAATACGCGCATAGCAACATTATGGAAAAGCAACACTAATCTACTTTTATAGAAATGTTACAATATGGCTTTAACAATATTTTACTAAAGCTTCATGAGAAAAGTGAATTTCAGGAGGGCAAAGCCCCGCACGGTCAGGGCTATATGGGTTGTGCGGAGCAAAGCCGAAATGGCGACTGATTCCCTGGTGTGCCCATTGGACAACAAAAATGGAGGCTCCATTTGCTCGTTGGCGTGCCAAGCTTTAATTGCTTGAAAGTTGAAGTTGTGGCCCAAATAATTTGCTTACCCTCTTTGAGGCTTGCCAAACTGTTTTCCCCCCTAAGCATATCATGGCTCCACTTCAACTTGCATGGCCGCATTTGCTATAGTGGCAAGCCACGGTTAGGGACCTTTATTTAACTTATTTTCCCCATTCTAATCATTCATTTCAAACTGACAGACATCAAGGGTCTGAAGAGATGATACAGGGCTCAAGCTTGATCGTTCCTCGGCAATGCCCGCAATTGCCCGACCACCATGCAACTTTAATTATTTCACTGGCTGCTAGCTAGCTTCTATTCAGAAGCCACATACATACCATACAATAATACGAATGCAATGCCGCATGCATCATCAGTCATGAACTTTGATATATCAAAACTATGACGTCATCTAAATCACTATGGTAACGCCGATGAGGAAAAAGATGAGATACCATGGCGGCAGTGATGATGATGGCAAACTAGTGAACAGGTTTGCTTTATATTTTGTATGCAATACCGGGATGCAATAGATGCATCACTTGTTCTTGTATTGTATACATACACTATTAACATTTTTTATTGTTTTGAGGCATAAAAGAAACATGTTAAACTACATCACAAAATACACCACCAACATTTTTGTTTCGTTATAATCTCCCAGGGGTATAATCTCCGTCTTTACTGATTTTTTTCCTGCTATTGCTCACCTTCTTCATGCTGTTAAGTGTTAGAATTGTGAAGTGAAAATGTGGTATTCACTATCGCACTGGTGATAGAAAATGTCAATTTATTCTTAAGGGGACTTCGTCAAATGCAGGTGCTTGCATGTGAATTGAGTATATATAATATTGTTCATTGGGAACATAGTGGTTTAGAAGGTAACGAGCATATTATTTTTGTTCCCCATTTCAGTAGGAAGTTTGCGCGCGAATTTCAATTCTGACTATTTTAGTCCAAGATCAGGGCCGGATTTATCATTGGGCCAGATGGTACATCTCCAAAATTGTCCTGTGCATATTCCTTTTTAGCACGAATATTCCTTATTTTGGCCGAAATATGGTAAAATTGCACGCTTCGCGCGCACGGCCCTTTGCATAGCAAAATTCACCTTCATTTGGGGCTAGATTACTCTGAATTTAATATTTTTCGCGCCGCCACTATAGATCTCATAATTATACCCAAACCAAAACTGGGCACTTAAGTTATACATGCCTTCCTCAAGGTGAGTTTGGGCCCTTTGGGGCCTCCAATTTTAGCCTGGCCCAGGGCCTCCAAAAATAAATCCGGCCCTGCCCAAAATGAAGGTAATTTTGTTATGCAATGGACTAGTGCGCGCGAAGCGGCGAAAATATTTGCAATATTACCATATTTACCTAAAAATGAACACGCACAGGGCAATGTTTGGGGCCCCCCAAATTCAGAAGAATCTATATCATGTAGTAGGCTAAGTGACCACCGATTGAAGTGTATACAGAAGCAAAAGACTTGCCAGATGTTTTCCTCCAAACTACATGTACCAGGACATCACTATTGCGTCATTGAGGAGCTCCTCTTGAGTCAGTGGCATGACTCGGTCCTAATGCAATTTTAAAATGTCCTTAATAGCCTTAAGAATCTAATTAAGAGCTTCTTGCGTCACCTTGAGTGGAATGTATGTGGACTGGGGTAATGGCAATGAACTTAATGAGCTAAAGGTGTGTGGGCGTGTGCGAGTGTGAATTATCTGTCAAACTATAGCCCATCATCACAGGCATTTACAATAGACAGTGGACATACGTGGATGTCTACACTTTCTCACTTACCTCAAGAGCCTCGTAAATATAAGTGGCTTTAATCAATTTCAGCTCGGAAGAAACTGAATGGAATTTATAAACACTATTATGTACAATTAAAAATGTATATCTTAAAGATATACATTTTTTAACTTTATAATTGCCATAAATATATCTTTTCCAGATAATTTATAGTAACTTTATTAAAGTTCCCCAAGATGCCAACAGCGCACTCTATAGTTTTACAAGTTGCAGATAATTTCAAAAGTTTTTCCCTATTCTCCTGACAATAAAATATTGTTTTTTATAAAGTTGTTTTTCCAGAGGGCGCGCGAGCATGAGCCGGGCCGGCGTTACAACGTATGTCTTACAGTGTGAAAAAAGACAATGTTTATAAAAATTGTATATATATTAAAAAAAAGTTTTATACATTAATAAATCAGACTAAATGTTGAAATAAACCGACAAATTAGAAATCTAACATGGAGGACCAGGCCCGTCGGAACCGGTGCGGCAATGGCCGCACCACTTTTCAGCCTAGAAAATTTAATTGTTTAATGTCATAGTTTCGCAGTTTAGTTCTAATACACCGTTAAAATTGTATATTAATTTTCAAAAGTTCTCTGACTTCAAGGACCTTAGACCCCTCATGAGGGCTCTGCTCCTTCAAACCCCGCTGGGTTTTTCGCCCCAGACCCCAACTTTCGGCCGCGCCGCAAAATCGTTTCGACGGCCTGAGGACTGCATGGTTTTCATTCAACGAAACATAATAGAATATAAATTTAGTATATTCTTGTGAATGAATACTTCAGTATAGAACATGCCACAATTCCTTTTATTTAGTTTAGTTCTAACATACCGTTAAAATTGTATATTCATTTTCAAAAGTTCTCTGACTTCAAGGGGGCTACACCCCTTAGACCCCCATGAGGGGCTCTGCTCCTTCAAATCCTGCTGGGGATTTCAACTCCAGGCCCCCACTTTTGGCCGCACCTCAAACCATAAACCTAATCTGTTTTGTTTTGAATCCTGTCACAATTTTTTTTATAAGCAACATAAAAAAAATCGACAACAGAGCCATGCCGAGACGGGGGAGTATCGATTTTAGATTGACCATGTTGACTATTGAGCAACTTTGAAATTATTTCTATTCAGAATTTATAAGGTAAACTTGTAATTCTGGAAAACGATTTTCTCAAATTTTGCTAAAAACGAATGGACAAATTGCACCTTTTCCAGGTGCTAGTATTTTGAGAACATTTTGAAAAAGCAAATCACTTTAAAATATTATTTATACCCAAATCCTGAGAATACACCCATAAATCTGCTTCCCATCCTATCACCTGACAACCCCCTGTGTTAGTGGCCACCTGTTGTTGAAATCGTGCCAAAATTCCAAGAATGCGAGTCACTTTGTTCCAAGCACCTGCGTCCTAGGTAATTAAAGTTCAAGTCACTAATCCTTTCCGTTATCATATTTCATTTAAATAGCTGGATCTCAAGTTGTCATACCATTCAAGTATACGTACGCAACTCCGTATTGGATGATTTGGTGTTTATAACTCAATTAACCCTAGTACTACTATTCGTTGTGGGGATGGGGTACCAACCCTAAGGTTTTTCATCCAGTGCTTGTGTTTACACCCAACATGACCAAATGACTTAAGCTAATCGTAGATCCATCCTTTGCGTTAAATTCTAGTGATAACATTGTTTACCCACCACCTTCACTGGCGGGGGGTAGGTGGTACGAAGGGAGGGGAGTGGTTACTAACCTCTTCATCCGGCATACTAAAATGCCGTTAAATGCTCGTAATACACCCAAATGTCTCTGCTAATCGTAGATCCACTCTTTAGTGACCAAAATGTTTATCCATCACCTTAGCCGGGGATATAAGAGCCAACCATCAACAAAATATAAAGGGGTGGTATAGGGGTTGGTAGAGAGTAACCAAAAGTTGTTGTTGTTGTTTTTTGCTCTTGTAAAATCATTTTAGCGACTATGGACCATTCATATTTAGCAAAAAACCCGGTGAAAATCGCATGATTCTTTGCCAAATATCAATTTTGCTTATATATACCTACTTTTGTACATAGGCAGAATTTCACAATTTATTTTGCAAGGGCTCGCGTACGCACATGATGACGTCATAGCGATATTACATTGGGAATGTTTGTACTTATACGACTGGATAGTGGAGACGTGTAACTATAAATTGGTACCATAAAAAGTATATTATGGCGTATAATATAGAAAAATAGTAGCAGTTATTACTAATATTATTTCAACATTTTGAATAAAGAATAACAAAATTAAAATTTGACGGAAATCGTACATTAACGTTTTGAAAATAGCAGTTGATAAAGCTATCAAGGTTTTGTAAATTATGCAACGTTCGTGCGACGTTCATCATACATGTAGTTGATCGATAGATCAAAGATCAAGATAAATGAAGAGAAAAGCCGCCTCTTTTATAGTCCTTCATCAACAGACAGATGATTAACAGTAATTTCTGTTCAATAAAAACTTGGGCGTTAGCAACGAATGTCTATAAATTACAACTATTTTTAGACATTCTATTTCGATGAACACCCAGGATATCAAGAATGTCTTGATTTAGATATTTTTTCAGTTTGCGTTGGCGAGTGTCACTTTTTCGTGGGCGTTTGATTATTTTTAGGGTTCGCTAAAATAACTAACAATAGATAGAATAGTAACATGACAAATGCCCGTTTGTTATCTTCAATAGATAAATTTAGAAAATCGTTAGACTTGATTGAAAAACAAAAACAACGATGAAACAGTTTTTCTGAATAAGAAAGACAAATAATGGGTAAAAACTTTGGATGGTTGGATTTAATGGCGCTATATCATGTATAATGGTTATTCAGCCATTTGAGCCATTTACCAATGCCGTTATTACAGTTAATCCGGGAGTCAAACCCGGAGAAAACTTGCTAGTACGGTATATGGATTGGAAACCAAATGAATGCACATAGAGCCACCTGGAAAGCCAGGAAGGTCCAGGACTCGAACCCGGGACCACTAGCAAAGCAGAACACAGAGAAAGCCAATGACAATACGCAAACTTGCTCATCCCCTGGTAAATACAAAAAAACTATACAGAGTTCGAGTGCCATCCTGTTCAACAAAGTAAAGTTTTATGTATTTGCTATTACATAAATAAAAATTACATATGAACATACTTTTTAGACAAAGAAGGTAAATAAAAACAGAGCAAATATACATCTGAAAGATATGTTACAAAACATCTCAAGATAATGTACGTAACATTTATTTCCAAAATAGCATTTTCAACGCATTTGGTCTGAGCTGAATTTAGAAACAAACTGTGAGGTGTTAAGTATTGAAAATCACGACATGTCTATAGTTAGATTTTCAGTCATAAACAGGAAGTAGTTTAAAATTAAAACATAAAATGTCTTGACTCTTGACAACGTATGTGATAACGAGCATTGGCATTCAAATATGTTTGTTTGTTTGTTTAAACAGTTGCTCCGTGCGGA